>NW_028327182.1:29745606-30048636 GCF_987537825.1 Furipterus horrens | reverse complement strand
TATCACTGTTTGGTGCATAGGTTTTCTGTTCTCCCATTGATTTGCACTGGTATCCTTGAAAATCATTTGACCATCTATATTTAGGTTTATTTATGTACTCTCTAGTCTTCTCTATTGATCAATTAGTGTATCTTTTTTGGCAAGACCACACTATATGGATTATTTTAGTCTTATAATAAATCTTGGATTTCTTCAACTTTTTAATTCATTTTTCTAAAGTGCTTTGGTTAGTCTTGTATTTTTATCCTTCCAAATAAGTCTCAAAATCATCTTATCAATTTGTTGGAAATATTCTAGCTTGGATTATGACTAAGACTGCATTTATGCTATAATTCAATTTGGGTAGAATTTATATTTTAACAATATTGGGTTTCCAAATCTATGTTATGGTATATGTTACTCCTACCTTTCTGGAAAATCATTTGTTAATATTAAAAGTCTAGAATAGCATTACTGGAAAAAAATTTCTAAAGTAAATTTATTAATTAAAATTAGTAGATTGCTTAACTGTATTATAAACATTTACATTATGGAATAATTTCACATCATTAAAATGATGGTGTGCGATCATTTTGATGCAGAAATAAGATTATAATTTATATGGAAAAAATGAGAAGTGAAACAATATGTATACTATGTACACTATGATCTAATTTTTGTGACACACATAAAACTATAAAATACTTACCCAAAATAATTTTTGATGTTTAGTTTCTATTTTTATACTATATGTTTTCTTAATTTTATATTTTTAAGTTAAAAGCATTTTTATTTTGGAAGAAGCAGCTATATTAATATGTATATATATAATATTTAACCCTCTTTTTGCAAAATTTTGCTATTATTTCTGATAGAATACAACTATAAACTTCTGAGGATGGTAAACATACCTTTCACACATATTTTAATTTCATCTGCTGAATGAAATTCATACATTTTAGGTACAATGGGTGACATGTAGTTTTCTGCACTAGCTATATGTCTACATACCTGCACCTGGCTGGTTTGGCTCAGTGGATTGAGCGTCGGCCTGCGAACTAAGTGTCGCTGGTTCGATCTTCCAGTCAGGGCACATCAGAGAAGGAAAACTCTGACTCCAAAAAACCTCCGCTGCCTTGCGGCATACCTCTTCAGGGGAAAGGCTAAGGGAGTAAACCCCGACAGAAAATCCGGAGCCGGAGTCCCTAAGGCGGTTTGACGTTGTAGTCAACACCGGCAACTCCTGCGGCGCACCTGAAGCCAAGTTGTATTGACTCCGTCTTTCCCTTGGATCCTTCAGCTGCGAAGAGAGGGGGGGTCTGCTGCACGGGCAACAGCAGACCCTCCATATCACCCTGCCCAGGCTCTGTAGCTTCAGCTTCACTGGAGAGGACACTCCAGCGACATCGCAAGATGTCGATTCAACACGGGAGGAGACAGATACCGTGTCACTCCCGAGTCGGACTGCACAGCCATTCTCGGCGGTGCAGATACTCTTAAGAAGCTACACCATCGTCTCTCGAGACGGACGGCTGCCGACGACGACAATCTCAGTGTCAGAGAAAATAAAGTCTCATTGCTTTTGACTGTGCAAACAAGTGGAGGTTGGGGCAGAGGAAGAAACTGCCAGTCTTTTAGCAGAGTCCACTTGTTTAAAGGGCCCAATGGTCCGCAGATCCACCCACTCTGGGAATGACAAGCAGGGTGGCAGGTAGAGAGGTGCCGGGCCCATACGAAAGTGGGAGAATTGCCTGGAAAAAGGGCAAGTGCTGAGCAGGCAGTATTGTTCCCTCTCAGACCCCTCCCCCCCACACAGCGACATAACATGGTGAAACAGGTCACCCTGTACTGATGAATAAGTAAGGCTCCACCCCTTACAACTTAACAGGAGAGACAGCTCCACCTAAGACACAGAGGCAAACAAACACAGGAACCTCTTAAGATAGTACAGAGAAGTATGGCCCAAAAAGGGGAACAGATGAAGATTCCAGTGGGAGAACTAAGAGATGAAGAGATAGCCAACATAAGTTATGCAGAGTTCAAAACACTGGTGATAAAGATGCTCACAGGCTTGACAGATATGGTTAAGTATGGCAAATGCATAAGGGAAGAAGTGAAAGCTATGCTAAGTGAAACAAAGAAAAATCCACACAAAACCAATGGTGAAGGGAAGGAAACTGGGGTTCAAATCAATGATTTAAAACATAAGGAAGAAAGAAACAGTCAACCAATACATAATGAAGAAATAAAAATTGAAAAATAATGGGGAGAGGCTTAGGAACCTCTGGGACAACTTTAAACCTGCCAACATCAAAATCATAGGGGTGCCAGAAGGAGAAGAGGAAGTGCAAGAAATTGAAAACTTTATGTGAGAAAATAATAAAGAAAAACTCCCCAAATTTGGTGAAGGAAATAGACATACAAGTCCAGGAAGCACAGAGGGTCCCAAACAAGCTAGACCTAAAAAGGACTACACCAAGACACATCATAATTAAAATGCCAAAGGTTAAAGACAAAGAGAGCATCTTAAAAGCAACAAGAGAAAAGCAGAGTTACCTACAAAAGGGCACCTATAAGACCATCAGCTGATTTCTCAAAAGAATCTTTGCAGGCAAGAAAGGACTGACAAGAAGTATTCAAGGTGATGAAAAGCAAGGAGTTACAACCAAGATTACTCTATCCAGCAAAGCTATCATTTAGAATGGAAGGGCAGATAAAGTGCTTCCCAGAGAAGGTAAAGCTAAAGGAACTCATCACCAACAAGCCATTATTATATGAAATGTCAAAGTGACATACTTAAGGAAAAGATTAAAACTATGAACATTAAAATGACAACAAACTCACAACTATCAACACCTAAATCTAAAAAATAAAAACAAAATCCAACTAAGCAAACCAGAATAGGAATAGAATCATAGGTATGGGGATCGTTTGGAGGGTAATGAGCTGGGAGTGGGAAGGGGGAGAAATGGGGAAATGGTGCAGGGACTAAGAAGCATAATTGGTTGGTACAAAATAGACAGGGGGAACTTAAGAATAATATAGGAAAGGGTGAAGCCAAAAAACTTATATGCATGACCTATGAACATGAACTAAGGGGGTGGAATTGCTGGAGTGAAGAGGGGTACTGGGCAGAGGGGAGCAAAGGGAAAAAGTTGGGACTACTGTAACAACATAATCAATGAATTATACTTAAAAAAGAATTTGGATAAAGATCATCTGGGTGATTATTGCAGTCATTCACATTATATTAATATTGGAGGCTGATCAGCTGTACAAAGTGGCAATCATATGAAAATGGAAACCAGAATGGATGTTGTGGACATAATGACATTGCATTTTAAAAAGACAAAAAACATAGTTGTATGTGATAAGACTCATTGTCCAAAAGGAGCAGTGAGGTGGGAGGGTAGTGCTTTTCCCATTTCACGTAATCTCAGATTCTAAAATATGGAGGATGAAGAAAAATAAAATATATATCTTTTAAGAAAGCTGCAGGAAAGATGATACTTATTATTTCAATCTAAATTTTAATAAAATAAAGATACAGCAAGGGATTATTCAGAAAAAAATTGTGATAATGTATGGGAGATTTGTTTGTTTTTATCTATAGCGTTCTTAAAAACAATGAGTTTGGAAGAAGAAAAAAATAGCAGTTAAGGATTACCTTCAGCTGAATAAAATAGATAACAGATAAAAGTGGCTTAAAAGAGAGCAATTTTTGGCTTTTTGAAACATATGAAGAAAGTCAGAGCTGGGAAGTACTGGGATAGTTCATTAGCTTTCTGAGGTCACTATTTTTGCAGGTTTCTTTAATTTCCCTGCTGCACCATCCATAGTGAGTGCTATAAATCTTGGGGTCACATGTCTAAAATTGACCTTCAATCGTGTATTACAGGTTATAAGCAATAGACTAATACAAAAACAAGGAGAAACATGCTCAAATATTCTAGTAGACTTCCATTGACACTGACAGAACTGCCGTATTGAGATAGGCTGGAAAACATGTTTATTTAATATATTTTAATTTAAATATTGTTTTGTTTTGCTTTAATCTTATTTATTTTTATTATTCCAACAAGCCCATTGCCATATTAATGAAATCAGGGATGACTTCAGTTATACTATCTTACCTAGAGATTTACATTATTATTTTAAGATTTTCCCCGCCAATTTAAATATTTTATTACTGAGACAGATAATTCTTTGTTTTCCATTATCCTCCTCAGGAAGAGAAGAACAGAACAGTATGGGCATGAAGGTATAGAAAGAACAGAAGAGAGAGAGGAGGAGGCATACATACCCCTTATTTTAGCCATTGCCTCTGTAAGTGAAAAATATAAAGGCTAGTGGTAATAATTACATGTGTTTTCTCAAAAATAGGCAAAGTGGTCTTAGTTTGAATTGATAGCCTCCTGAGGGATTCAAAGGGTAAGATCTCTAATGGATGCTGTTTAAAGTGGAGATCAGGGAAAAAAAGGATTACTATTCTAAGCAATGAAATATTTAAATTTGATGTGACAGACTCTAAAATGAAAATGTGAAAATGTAGATATCGAAGCATCTTCCTTACCCAAAACTATTATTGTTTACCTACTCAAAATCATGGCCTAATCATAAGAAATTAGCAAAGGATTGCACAATGCTTAAATAAGAAATCATTTAATGATATAAAAAAAGTTAATATTATATTGTTAAATGATCAAAGGCTATTACAAAATGTGTACATTATGGTTATTCTTCCCCTTGTCTTTCCAGTAATTAAAAGAATAGTTACCCAACTATTGAAAACAGTTACACTTGACTGGAAGTAAATCTTATTTTCTCCATACCTTCCTGTTCTTGTCATATTAAGTATGAGTAACTATTTGTAATTAAAAATTCAGCATACATACTTTGAATAACAGTAAATACTTCAGTTTTTGCTAATTGTCAATTCTGAAAGGTATATTCCCATTCACTGATCATGTTACAGTATACACTTCCTTTTACACAGTTCCCAGAATACATCAGATTATTACTCCTTCTATTGCACTTTTCAACCGTGATCTAATGAATCCCTTTATTTGAGGTCAGAGACTGAATAGATACATTTATGAGGCTTAGGACTGTCACAGGAAAATTGGTAAATCTAGCTACTTTGTATTAGAAACCAGAGCCAGTGCCATTCTCACTTATTAGAAACTTGGAGTGATTATTGTACTTGCATTCTAAAGAAAACAAAAGTCTTTGAATACTTATAAGTAAGACAAACCAAATAATATGCTATTTTGAATTTTCTAGTGTTGTTGATACTGCATAATGTGATGCATCTTGGCATTACAAAGATCAGCTTCTTTTTTGTTTGATTATGTTCTTAAAACATTTTATAGCAAATAATTATGCAATATGTGCATTTATCCTCATATTACAGTGACAATATATTTGTAAATCACCGAGTTACTGCATTATATTTGCATTTATTTTCTTTGGCAAAACAATAGTTATATATTTTATTCTTATAATTTGTACAACCTTATTCATGCACACACTAACAGCAACAGCCATAAAACAAAACAAACAAACAAAAAACACCCCTAAACTTTTTGTAATCACACAGCTGTAAACACAACAGAAAAGGATGTGATAATTAAATGTTTTGGGGTCTACAATGAAGATACTGCTGGGAGGGTCAATTATTCATTTTAGGTTTTAGCTTTTAGGCTTTACTGAAATTTAGGTGGCAGCCAACAAAAAGCACTTTTTTTAGCCATCAAGAAGTTCATTCCACAACTAGCTAATTAGTGCCTACTATGTGTCCTGTCCAGCACCTCAGTCCTAGAAATAGAACACTAAAAAACAAATAATTTTCTTCATGGAAATTGCATTTTTTTTCTTTTTTTACTTGAACTTACATTTAGAGCAGATATACATTTGCAGCCAAAAAAGAATTGGAAGGTACAGAGATTTCACACACACTCCCTGTGCTCACACATGCATAGACTCACCATTATCAACATTCCCAGTAGAGTGGGACATTCGTTATAATTACGAACCTGCATTGACACATCATATAACCCAAAGCCCACGTTTATGTTCAGGTTTACTCTTGGTGTTGTACATTCTGTTGGTTTGAGCAAACTAGGAGTATACTGAATAAAGAAGATTTACCCTCACAAATATGAATGGCCATAATTTAATCAGTCGAGGCCCAAACAGAACAAAAACCATGAAGGGTGAATTTTTCCTCTCTCTTATTGTACTGAGATCATCATCTCCCCCCAAACTCCAAGTTCTCAGGCCTTCAGCCTTTAGCTGAGAATTATACCACTCTGGTTACCCTGCTTCTCAGATCCTCAAACTCATAATAAATTACGCCCTTAGCTTTTCTGATTCCCCAGCTTGTACATATCAGATCATGGGAACTGTCAGTCTTTAACTGCATGAACCAATTTCTACAATCACTCTCCTCCCCCCTCTAAACATACAGGTAGATACATTATTTCTGGTTAATGTAATATATATTTACTATTGATTTTACTTCTCTGGGAACCCTGACTAATACAGAAGTTCAATTTCAAAAACATTATACCATTGCACAGGTCCTGTATGTATATTATAATAAGAAAATCATCTGAATTTCTTCTTCTCATCCATTGTATAAATGCTGTCATTTATATACACATATTATATACACATATATAATCAGTGTCATTGTATGTTAGATAAATTAAGGATAAGAAAAAAGGTTTTATTTCATCTTTATTTATTCCTTATCTGATGTTATTCCTTACTTTATGTACATCTGGATTTCTAAACTATACCATTTTCCTTCTTTCTGAAAAACTTTTCTTCTTTTTTGCTTTTTTAATGAAATTTCTTGGCATGTCATTGGTTAATAAAGTGATATAGATGTACAATTCTATAATATGTTATCTGTATATTGTATTGTGTGTTCAGCAGCCTAAGTCGAGAGTCTCCTTTACTCATGATTTATTCTCACTTTTCCCTCTGGTGATCACCATGCTGTTCTTTAGGTCTGAGTTTTTGTTGTCGTTGTTGCTGTTTTTTTGTTTGTTTAATCTCTTCACCTTCTCCACCCAACCTCTAAAAGTGCACCCCCCACCCCTACAGCTGTCAGCCTGTTCTTTAGCTATGAGTCTGTTTCTATTGTTTTTGTTAGTTTATTTTGTTCATTAGGTTCTACATATGAGTGAAATCATCTGGTACTTGTCTTTCTCTGACTGGTTTATATTGCTCTCCAGGTCCATCTGTGCTATTGTGAAAGGCAAGATTTCCTTTTTTGTGGCTGAGTAGTGTTCCATTGCATAAATGTACCACAGCTTTTTTTTTTTCACTTATGTACTGATGGATACTTAGGCTGCTTCTAAGTCTTGGCTATTGTAAATAATGTTGCAATGAACATAGGGGTACACATATTCTTTTGAATTGGTGTTTTGGGTTTCCGCAGATATGTCCCAGAAGTGGAATCACTGGGTCATACATAAGGCAGTTCAATTTTTAAATTTTTGAGATAACTCCATTCTGCTTTCCACAATGGTTATACCAATCTGCATTCCCACCAACAGTGCATGAGAATGGCTATCATCAATAAATCAGCAAACAACAAATGTTGGCAATGAGATGGGGAAAAGGTAACTCTCTAAAAACATTATTAAACTTTTCTTGCAAGGCTGCTCTACAGGCAACAAACCCCATCAGTTTTTACTAGTTGAGAAAGTATTTATTTATCTTTCCATTTTGAAGGATAACTTTTCAGAGTACATAGTTCCATGGTGTTGGTTTTATTTTCTTAACATTGTTTTCTCTTTGATTTTTAGTTTTGGAACTTGCTGTTGTGATATCCTCAAGTTCAGCAATCCTTGCCTCTGCCATGGCCAGTCTGTTAATAACCCCATCATTGATATTGTTCATTTCTATTGCAGTGTTTTTGATCTCTAACATTTTTTCATTCTTTCTTGGGTTTTCTATTTATTTGTTTATATTGTCCATCTGTTCTTGAATGCTTTCCACTTCATGCATTACTGCCCTCAGCATATTTTTATAATCATAGCTGTTATAAATTCCTAGTTTGATAATTCCAACATCCCTGGTTTTCATGCTTGCTGTCTCTTCAAACTGTGGTTTTTGCCTTTCAATATGTTCTACATATGTATTTTTTGATAGCCTGACATGATGTACTTGGTAAAAGGAACACTTGCCCCACTCACTCAAGTCCACATAGGGCGTACTCTGGATCCAAATGTGCCCTGTTTGCTTTCCTGGAAAACCCCACACTCCATCCAGCCAGACCAGGCCCTGGACTCAGCCTGGGATCATCTCCCATGGTGTTCAAAATGGAGCATTTCCTGATGAGGGTCATGGGGAAAGGGCCAGGGTGCTGGCAGTTGGGCTGGGTCAGAAAGAGCAATGACCTGAGGCTATTCTTCAAAGGAAACTTCAGAGATAGGCAGCAGTGATCTTCTGGGTCAAATTCTAGTGACCTCATAGCTGCTGCAAGGAACAACTGGACCACAGACTGTGCAATGGAATGGCAGGTTAAGGTTGCTGTGACCTTGGGACTGGGTCTCTGGGTTGTGCTCCACAGTCATGTGTCATAACCCCAAGGCCCTTAGACCTTCCTGGAAGGCTATGCATTTGCAGCATCAGCATGCATGGTTCATGTTCCTGTTTGGCCTACCAGCTCCTCCTCTGCTCAGTTGTAGGGCCAGAGCCCCATTCCTGTGCACCTGGCCGGGCCTCTAGAAAGAAGTGCTCCTGCATTCCAACTTGGAGAGGAGCAAGACAGGCACCCAGGACAGTTGGGGTTTGTGTTGTAAGTAGAGTGAGCCAGACTCATTACGGCCCAGTATGGGATGAAGGGACTTCAGAAGGTGAGGCACTCACTCGTTTCTCACTCTCAGGCTCCTTTGCTGCCCGATAGGCCTCCCAAGATACTGTGACATTAGGCTTCTTCTGGGGAAATGTGGTTGCAGCTGCAGAGCCTCGAGTCTGATTCTGCCCTTCTCTGAGCTGCCATGATGCTCAGCAGACCCCAGCCCATCCTTCCCTGTTTCTTCATCAGGATCAATGGGCCCTATCAAGAGGTAAGGAGTGTGGGGCAGGCAAGGGAACATTCTTTTTTTTTTTTTATGATTAGGTCTCAGTCTTTTAGTGAGCCTGAATCTCTCAATTATTGACCTTACCAGTGCTTTTCAGTTTCCTCCCAGTTGGTGGGACAAGATGACTGGAGTAGCCTGGAGATAAGTATTTCCCTTTTCCCATGTAGAATGCCAGAGGGGTGTGGAGTTTGGAGTTTTGCTTCCCCCAGGTCAGTTAGGATGTGATAAAATGCTGGCATGTTGGGTTCTAGCTCAGTAGTTTCTCCTGAGGGCTGTGGTTGTTAAGAAGAAGAACGTGCTAAATGTATGGGTTGGCCAAAATGTCCATTTAGTTTTTTCCATAAAATAAAACACAGTTTTTAGTTTCACCTATAATTTTATGAATTTGGATGTTTTGAGTAACTTGGCTTACCTTTCATATAGTATAACAATGATTGTTATCAATTAATGTCTCAACTTGTTCACTCTCTACTTCAATTGCCTACCTGGCTGTGGAGCGTTGTCCAGTGAGAAACGTCCACCATGAAGCTTTGCAAACAACTTTTAACATGTTCAATCAATCACAACACCTTCTCCACGCACTGCATAAACTTTTTTTTTTTGCATTTCAGTTGTGTTTTTACCTTTCCTGAAATAATAAAGCATAACATGCCAAAAATGTTGGGTATTTTCTACTGTCTTCAATATTAAAACAGCTGCACAAAATTTAATAATCTTGATAAGTTTGTTAAAATGCACATTGATATGACAGTTGTCACAATGCAATCTAACAAAATACTTTTGAATGAAGTTAAAGACAACTAAGCACAACTAGAAGCTTCTTACAGAAAAAAAAACAGACTTTTTGGTCAACCCATATTTCAGAATGGTCCCTTTTCCTTCCCCCTCCTGGAAGCAACAGGTTTTGTTGTTGTTTTCTGATATTTACTGTAAGAAATAGGTTGAACACTTGGGGGTAAACCTACTAAAATTCAGGGTCCCCTAATAACTGGGTTCCTTTGAAGCTTTTTTGATTGTCATACTTTTCCTCAGAGCCCAGGTAATTCATCAGTTTATAAGCATACCTGTTTTAGTGCGTTTCTATTTATTATGCTTCACAGATATAATTTTTTAATTAAAATTTTTTTTTTTATTTTTGGTTTTTCAATTATAGTTGTCCCCTTTTCTCCCAATTTCTCTCCCCCACCCAACCCACCCCCTCTCCCGCAATCATATTCCTCCCCGTTGTCCATGTCCATGAGTCTTTTATATATGTTCTTTGACTAAACCCTTCCCTTACTTATCCCCCTTCTCTCCCTCCCCACTCCATTGACTGCTATTCTGCTCTTTGTTCTATTTAGTTCTTTTGTTTGTGTTGTTCTTTAGTTTCCTGTATTAGGTGATATCATATGGTATTTTGCTTTCTTTGCCTGGCTTATTTCACTAAGCAAAATTCTCTCTAGTTCCATCCATGTTGTTGCAATGGCAGGAGTTCCTTCTTTCTTTCTGCTACATAGTATTCCATTGTGTAAATGTACCACAGTTTTTTGATCCACTCATCTACAGATGGGCACTTAGGTTGTTTCCAGCACTTGGCTATTGTAAACAGTGCTGCAATGAACATAGGGGTGCATAATTTCTTTTGAATTGGTGTTTTAAGATTCTTTGGGTATAATCCTAGTAGTGGAGTCACTGGTTCAAAAGGCAGTTCCATTTTTAGTCTTTTGAAGTAATTCCATACTGTTCTCCATAGTGGCTGCACCAGTCTGCATTCCCACCAACAGGGCAGTAGGGTTCCTGATTCTCCACATCCTCGCCAGCACTTGTTGTTTGTTGATTTGTTGATGATGGCCATTCTGACTGGTGTAAAATGGTATCTCATTGTGGTTTTTATTTGCATCTCCCTGATGGCTAATGATGTTGAGCATTTTTTCATGTGTCTACGGACTTTCTGTATGTCCTCTTCGGAGAAGTGTTTGTTCAGGTCCTTTGCCCATTTTTTAATTGGGTTGTTTGTTTTCTTGATGTTGAGTCATATACGCTCTTTATATATTTTGGAGATCAGTCCCCTGTCTGAGATGTCATTGGCAAATATGTTTTCCCATATGGTTGGTTTCCTTTTCATCTTGCTGATGTTTTCTTTTGCTGAGCAGAAACTCTTTAGTTTGATGTAATCCCATTTATTTATTTTTCCTTTATTTCTCTTGCTTTAGGAGATGTATCCGTGAAGAAATTGTTACGTGAGATATCTGATATTTTCTTGCCTATGTTTTCCTCTAGGACTTTTATGGTGTCACGGCTTACATTTAAGTCTTTGATCCATCTTGAGTTTATTCTTGTGTGTGGTGTAAGTTGGTGGTCTAGTTTCGTTTTTTTGCACGTCCCTGTCCAGTTCTCCCAGCACCATTTGTTAAAGAGGCTCTTCTCACTCCATTTTATGTTCCTTCCTCCTTTATCAAATATTAGTTGACCATAGAGGCCTGGGTTTATTTCTGGACTCTCTATTCTGTTCCACTGATCTATATGTCTGTTCTTATGCCAGTACCAGACTGTTTTGATTACAGTGGCTTTGTAGTATTGTTTGATATCTGGTGTTGTGATTCCTCCTGCTGTGTTCTTCCGTCTCAAGATTACTTTTGCTATTCAGGGTCTTTTTTGGTTCCATATGAATTTATGGAGTATTTGTTCTAGGTCTGTGAAATATGTCATTGGTATTTTAATAGGGATTGCATTGAACCTGTAAATTGCTTTAGGTAGTATGGCCATTTTGATGATGTTGATTCTTCCCATCCAAGAACATGGTATTTGCTTCTATTTATTTGTATCTTCCTTAATTTCTTTCTTCTAATTTTTAAAATTTTTATGATTATTATTGTTATTATTATTATTTTAAAAACTGAAAGCAAGACTCTATACTAGCAAAAATATTAGAACTTGCTTTATTGCAGTGGTCTGGAACCAAACCTGCAATACCTCTGAGGTATTACTATGAATTAATTCCCTCCATTTCTGTAATTCTCCTGTTGTTTTTTCTAATACTGGGGACACTGATTTGCCCAGTAATCTCACTTCACTTCTCTTATGGATCTAAGAATTGTTGATGTTTTACTTTGCTCAGATTTGTATTTGTTGTTAGGATGGAATGGCAACTCCAAGCTCCTTAAATCCCAGACTGGAGATCAGAACTCTAGAGATTGCATTTTAATGGAAACAGGAAAATAATAAACAGGAAAAAATTAAGCTTATAATATGTCAGATGATAGGTGCTATGGAGAAAATAAATCAGGGTAAGGAAAATAGGCAATTCTACTGATAGGGACAATTTGCTATCATATATTGGATGGTCAGGGAAGACCTCACTAAAAAGGCGGCATTTGAACAGTGAGAGGGAGCCTGCTGGCTCTCTGGAGGAAAGAGCAAGTTCAAAGACCCTCAGGCATAGAATTGTTTGTTACCGTAGGTAGCAGCTAGAATTGAACAGCTGGAGGGAAAATAAAGCAGGGTCTCCTTCATTACAATCTAACAAAGAACCTAAAACAGGAGGCTGGAAACAAAAGGAAGTCATGTCTCACCAGTTAACTCAGTAGTCCTGAGTCTGATCCCATAAGATTGCCAGGTGTTCCAAATACCACAAGCAAAGATAACACGAGAGGAAAGAGTCCTCGAGATTCTGTGCCGGGACTCTGAGCCTCTGTTGCAATTATACTAATTAAGACAAAGAGCCTTTACTAGCCAAGAAAGAAAGCCTTCATAGCTGTATATTATTCCCAAGATCTAGGAGGGGAAGACTGAGAGGGAACCTAGGAACTGAACCCCTGAACCCCAATAGTTAGCGCACTCAGAATAGCCAGATGCCCACTTGTAGCCTTGGCTCAAGTGTATAGGACAAACCTACTGCAAACTTACCAATAACTTTATTTCCTCTATACATGGGGCATTTAGACTTGCTCGGTGCCTGCTTGCAGCTTTGTGTTCGTATTTGTTTCATTTATAATCTTGCTATCTCATTTCCACTACACGTGTTTGTCTCTCACTTGAACTTGTGTCTTGTGAGAGAGACAGGAACCAAGAAACAAGCTGGGGGATGGGGTGCAGGTCAAGTGCCCTCCTGACTCAGGTCTCTCCCCAGTAACAGAATGTTCTTGGTGGTCTTCAGCAGCAGCAAGGAGGGCTGTGGCCACAAAGGGTGGACAAGAGAGAAGTAGGAGATAAGCCGAAAATGAAGTCCCTAGAGGCCTCTCTGAGTTCCTTTGATTTAGCATCTGTGAGATGGGGTGCTAACAGAGAGTTTTGCATTGCAGACTGAGTTGGTCTCATTTAAGTACTGAAAGTAATATTCTAGTTATTGGGCTGAATAGAGATTTTAAAGGATGGGTGAAAATGAAGCTAAGATTAGGGAGTTAATCCAATAACTCATGGTTCTCTGTGTCATTTAGTAGGGTGGTGGTTGATAGGTGGTGATTTTAGGTTTTAAAATCTGGATATATTTTGAAGATGAAAGCTGACACTATTAGTTTATAGTTTGCATTTGCCATATGAGAAAAATAGAGGAATCAGTCATAACTCAAGTTTTTGAAAATAAAACCGCAATTTACTGTAGTTATGAGAGCAAATGTGTGAACTCGATGCAATATGAAGTACAGTCTAGTGACAGATAAAACTTCAGTATGAACAGATCACACATAATCCATGTGGTGTTCGAAGTATAAATCAGTAACGCAACTGAACTGAAAGTAACACTCAGAAGAGAATAACCCACCACCATTGGCTAGAGAATGGTCCAAGATTTTTCAAGTATTTAGGTAGAGGATGCTTTCTGGGAATTTCAATACTATCCTGAAAAGCATATTCTTATTCTAATATGTGTTCTCAAGGAAACAAAAGGTCAGAAACCTACTAGGAAATTCTAGGCAATAAATTAAAAAACAAAAAACAAACGAACAGCCAACCTCAAAGCGGCTCTAACTAGAAGAACAAAATATAAAGACATTATACAATAAGACAATAAAAACCAGAGGTTTAGCTGGCCCACAAAATGTCCACTATCCTCGGGCACGTGTTTGCATGGTTTCTGTGGGACATGTACACTTGAAAAATGCAGAAGGAAGCATGTGACTTACTAAATGTTTGTCTCTTGAAATTTTTCTTTGCTCTGAGGCTGGAACGTATATTAGTTGTGATTTAAAGAAGTTGATAGGAGAAGATTGGGATAGGAGTCATTACTCTGAGGACAATCCACAGTCACTAGTTCATAACACTTTTCACATTTAAATACATATTTGTAAGGTACTTAGTATTGTTTATGCATGAGCATCTATAATTCAATTTATTAGAAAATAATTATGTTGGTTGTTACCAAACAGTGCCTAAATTAGAGATTCTGTGATTATATTGTCAAAGAATACTCACTCTAAATCCTTACACATACAAATGCATTATGTAGCATTTGTATTTATTTACTTTATTCTTTCATTTTTAGCATATTGATTTGTCTGTCTTATTTCAGTTAAAAGAAAGCTTGTAATATTAACTCTACTTTCTTATTTTAAACACATAGCTATTCTCCCTGCCCTTTCAAAAGTTAAATATTGTTCAAATTTGATGAAGTTTTAAGAATTAAAGTCTAAAAAATACATTAAGAATCTATTTTCTAAATGTGGTATTCTGTAATCAGTAAGAAATTTTGTTTTCCTTCTAATCTCTAAAATTATAGTTAGGAAATCAAGACTATTTTCTGAAGCACTGGCTGGTGTGGCTCAGTGTATTGAGTGCCTGCCTCCAAACCAAAGGGTCACTGGTTCAATTCCCAATTATGTCACATGCCTGGGTTGCAGGAAAGGTCCTCAGTTGGGGTCACGTGAGAGGCAACCACACATTGATTGATGTTTCTCCCTCTCTTCCCCTCTCTCTAAAAAAATAAAATAAAATCTTTATTGAAAAAGAATATTTCCTGAAACATGTTATCTGTTTTATTCTATTAATTAAAGTATTATTTAAATAATTTTATTACTGATTTTAAAGAATAATTTCAACATGTTTTGTTAGTGAATTGTTAGACAATAATTGTATAAAGATTCTGTAATCAATTAATGTGTTTATATATAAAAAATTAGGAATAATTATAAGGTAAAAATGTTAGCTAAGATTTTATTTTTTCTTATGTATTAAAGTTAGATCATAAATAATGGACTAAAATAAAATATAGTCATCACACAACTTTTTACACATGTATTACATGTTAGGAGTCAAGTATTGGGTTGTGCAAAATTTGTTTGGTCTTTTCTGTATGATGGTTCTAGTGGTGTTAGGTGTCTTTAACTTTATTCAAAACAATTTTGTTAGATTGCATTGTGACAGCTGTCATATTGGTGTGCATTAAAAAAACATCTAAATGGTTGAACTTTTGCGTAGCCATTTTAATATTGAAAATGGAAGAAAATATGCAATGTTTTTGCCATATTAAGCTTTATTATTTCAAGAAAGGTAAAAACACAACTGAGATGCAAAAAAGATTTGTATAGTATACGGACAAGGTGCTGTGACTGATCAAACATGTCAAAAGTGGTTTGTGAAGTTTTTTGGTACTATTAACATTTTGGCCAAATAATTCTTTTCTGTGGGGCTGCCTTATGCATTGGAAGACATTTAGCAGCACCCCTGGTCTCTACTCACTAGAAGCCAATAGCAGGAGATAGCCAACATACTCAAAACATTCAAATCAGTAAAGTTCTTGGTTAAAATTTTTAATGTGTCTTTTATTTTATTTTATAGAAAAAAACTAAGTGGACTTTTTGGCCAACCCTATATTTATTTTATTTATAATATATTAGTGCTTAGCCATTGTTAATGAAATTGACACTCTGAATTGTGGGTCCTCAAATAATGTCATTTATTTCAATATTGTTTTGTTACGATGTTGATGAGGGGAAAAAAAATAGGTTCCAGCCAAACCACTGTCTGTGTGGAGTTTGCTTGTTCTTCCCATGACCATGTGGGTTTTTTCTGGATAGTCCAGTTTCCTCTCACACCTCAAAGCTGTGCATGTCAGGTGAATTGGTGTGTTTAAATTGTCCCAGACTGAGAGTGGGCTCACGCCTTGAGACCTGCGATGCCATGATAGGCTCCTGGAGATCACCAGAGATCCTGAACTGGATTAAGCAGGTTGGAAAATAATGATCTGATATGTTCTTATTAACCTTCCTTAAATGGCTTAGATTTATTTCAATGTTCAGAATTAGAAGTATTTTGGGTCTTTATTTTAAAGTTTGGTATTGTTTCTATGACCAATAATAAGCCCTAGGAACTTAATTCTTGTTTATATCAATTAGCCTACATAAAATTGGTTTTAATGTATGTTGTTTTAAGTAAAATCATAGGTTCTAAGAACCTATTGATGATTATTAAGTGAGGACTTGCTGTATATGATTTTGTAGACTGTAGAGGTAGATGACTTATGTCCCTCCAGCTATAACAAACCAATACTATAGAAGTCTCTGAGCCTCATTTGATATCGCATTATATAGCTTAATTCTCTAGTCTTCTTTCACCCTGTCCCATGATTAACTTGACACCAGTGAAATAAGTCAGCCACAGAAGAACAAATACTTCATGTTTCCACATATATGAGGTATCTAAAATAGCCAAATGCATGGAATCGAAGAACAGAATGGTGGTCGCAAAGGGATGCCTGGAGGTGGAAATGGGGAACTGCTGTTCAATGGATATTAAGTGTTTCTTTTTGTCACTAGGTAAGTTTTCCTAGAAGTTATTTAGCAATTTTCTCTTCCCACCTCAGTACTTGCAACTCTCTAACTGCTTGTTTCATGACATGGGAAATTAAGCAAGGCTGATATTTATCTGATTTGTACCAATATATCCCTTTCTACTTTTTAAATATTGAAATATTTATGGATTACTTGTTAAACAGCTGCTGGTTCAGACCCACCTAGTGCCCCTACTAAACTCAGCAGCTCCTGGCAGGTCCCTTGCAACAAGGAGCCCCTGAAACCCACTCCACGTTAAAACAAGCTTGCATTCTGATTGGTGGATGCGTTCATAATACCAGTTGCAAAATAGTTTAGAAGGTTACTATGGAGGATTAGAATTGCTGTGCTTAGTTGTGTGAAACCTGAGGGTTTATGGAAGTCAGTGTGTTCCCTGATAAAAATCAGTTTTGTTGAAAAAGTAGAAAGGGAAAAGCCCTGGCTGGGTTGCCCAGTTGGTTATTGTTGTCCAGATAGGCCATGGTTGCAGGTTTCGTCCCCAGTCAGGGCACATATAGGAATCAACCAATGAATGCATAAATAAGTGGAGCAACAAGTTGATGTTCATTTCTCTCTAAAAGCCAATCTGTACTATCTACTGCTTCAGTTAGTGGCATGATAGAAACCCTTGTTACATAAGATTGCACTAAGAATTCAAGGAATTCTTACATGCTTTAAAAATCTTAAGTGGTTCAAGCTAGCTAGCAACAGTAAAAAACTTTTCTTTGCATGTCACTACTTATTCAAAACTATTCTCTTGGTGGTGGTTGTCTTCAAAATATAGATACATTCCTATCCATGTACCTCTGAAACAGATTATATCAGTTTTAAATTCCAGCTCCACTTTATTGATAACTTAGAGAGCACAAATAGGAGACGATACAGAGATTTTTAAGAACAACGAAAACATAAAACTGAATATACCTCTTAAAGTCAATCAACTACACAAAATTTTCTATTGACTTTTCTTCTCCTTAGACTTCTGACTGCTGTTTAGTTGTAGGAGTCAGTTTCATTTCACCTTAATGATATTTCTCAGTCATCTTTCAATCTACCTAGAGCCTAGCCCTTCAATTCCCCTTTGACTGTATGGTAAGGAAAACAAAACAAAACAAAACAAAATCACCTTTCTTTCTTCATGTAATTTTATATAACAGACTTCAACATCATCCTAATCTTTCTGGAAAGAGGCAGTTTTGCCCAGAAGAAAACAATTTTAAACATTAATATGCAGAACAATTTGATATTGTTTCAAATCTTTGTTTTCATTAAACAATTTTATTTCTCATCTACATTACCAAGGGCCCATTTAAGGGATCCCAGGCTCCCACTGCTCCCAAAAGATGACCTTCTCCCCAATGAACTTTGCTGTTAAACAATAAAACTTTGAAACTACATTTCCCCAGTTCTCATTACCTATTATCAGATACTGAGGTCAAGACTCAGACAACCCTCTGTAACGAGAACCTTATAAAATACCTCTACAATTAGTTTTTACAGTACAGCATATATTTAGCCTGAAACATAGCTAATCTAAGTAAGACAAAGTGATATTTAATATGGTTTAATACATGGCCAGTTTTGTTTAGCCTAGACACTAGAAAGTAAATTGCAATAGATAGGAATATCTTCCTATTTCCAATATCTTTTGAGAAATATACTGAAAGTACTGTCAGCATGCATTTAGGCCTGAATGAAGACAGCAAAGGAATTTGTTGGGAATGACTAAATAAAAATGTGTATGCATGCATGTGAGCAGGTTCATAAGTTTGAAATGCTAAAACAACTATTTTTGATCTGATCTCTCTTCCCCACTCACTCATTTCAACAGAACAGAAGCTGTTCTATGCTCACCACTCCAGGGAAGGATATGTTAAACTAATGCAGTTTTTTCTAACTTTTGAATTTCATATGGCTGGTTTTGGAGGAGAGTAGGAAGAACCCAGGGCATAAACAATAAGGTCTGGAGAATTACATGGAGAAGCAGAGAGTGCAATGTGCCCTCAGACTGGGGAAAGTAATATCTAATTAAAGTTCGAAGGAGGCAGTATGTAAGTGGTAATGGGTTTCATCCAGGTCCAGGAGAGAGAGAAAAACACTCAGAAAGTTTTGCACAATCAAACTGCAGAAAAAACATATTTTGTTTTTTAGGTAGAACTAGGCAGAGAAAGGAGGAAGGGCTAAGGAGGCCTACAAACCCAAATGAGGTAAGAACCTAGCAAATATCTTAAACTGCCTCTTAGATTTTCCTAGATAGTACCATAAGAATGATTTCCTTCAGTGGGACTTTGAGAATTAAATGAAGGAGGATTCCACGGCAGCGTATATGCACTGACAACTAAGGACATGACAAAATGATGGATGTATTGATAAATATCATCAGGGACAGATGATGACGAGAACCAGATGGTAGTCCTTTAGCAGCAAGTGACAAACAACCCAACAAACAACAGCTTAAGCAATAGGACATTTCTCACCTCACATGCAGGAAGCCTGACTAATTTAGCAGCAAAGTGATGTCATGGAGGCCTTGGAGTTTTTCATATTCTTCTTAGTCAACCCCACTGAGGCTTTGGTCCTGTCGTTTTCTCAAGGATCAATGAACAACTACCATAGATTTTGGCATCGTATTTAATACAATGCATCCAAAGAAAAGGAGGGTATTTTCTCCTTGGAAATCTCTTTTTTTAGAGAGAAAATAAGTTGCTTAAGATGCTCAATCCAGTCTTCCTACTTGTATTTTAGTGTACATGCCCATACCTAGGTGATACAGAGGCAAAAATTAGAGAATTTTGTTGGCAGAAAGGGGAGGTAAAGGAGTTTGGGGGGGAGGGGAGAGAATATGTTCATTGACATTTATTCTTTAATGTTGTCAAAATTATTTCAGTAAAAACCAAAGCAAGTCAAAATTTTTTTCAGTGAGCTATATGAAAATATGATTATATTTCTTACAAAATTAAGTCTGTAGAAAGAGACATAATAGATACAGCTAATAAAAGAGAAATATACAACCGTATGTATCATACACTTTCAAAATGGACAAATATACACAGATATTAAGTTTATTATTAGTTTTGTATGGTGCAATAAGAAAAACCAGTCTACAAGTAGCCCAAGATGCTCTTTCTGCTCTGCCTAAACAATGGGATAACAGGGATTGAGACTCCTCTTTCTCTGAGCAAGAGTGACAATATACCTACTGCACTGTGGTCTTTCTCACTCTTAGAGGTTGGTTGCTACGTAAACCAAGTTGTTGCATTAAATTTGAATTTCAGAAAAGCAACAAGTCATTTTTAAATGTTAGTAGGTCTCAAATATTGAGTAATAAATATTTCTGTAAAATAGTTTCTGTCAGTTGAAATTCAAATTTAACTGAGCTTCCTGTATTTTTATTTGCTAAATCTGGTAGACTTTCATTAACTAGAGGAGTTGAAATATCTCATGGCTGCCCAAGTCTCCAAGTGCCCCTGGGTACTCAGATTTCCCAGATATCAGTTTTCAACAGCAAGTGCCACAAATTCAGTCAGGCCCAGTGGTAGCTGCAATGTAGGTTCTGATGGCACCACATTTCACACTTGCCTTAGAAAAAGGGGAAAATTGTGGGGGTAAATGCTTGTGCAAATCAACCATGTCTAGCAGAATATCCTAGTACCATCATTCTGCTGTCTTAGATAATGGGAGAAACAAATATCAATGCCTTTTCTTGTTTTGCTGACTGAAGTTCATATGACTTTCTTTGCCTCTTCAATCCCCATCTTTCAAGAAGAGTCATCTTTCTCTTTTGTTAAACTTCATTCACTCTTGAGCTAAGGGGCATTTCTGGAGGTATGTCTGGAAAAAGTCCAGCCATTGTTAACATATTGAGAATGGTTTACACAACATAGATGTCACCTGGTACCCAAGGAGAGTGGACGGGAATGTGTATGTATGAATAATGACGACTCCACTGTACTAGTCAGTGAGGGTGCTAGACGCCCTTGACTGAGCATGTGTACTTTGTGGCTATTGCATTCAAAATGACTGAGCAAATAGAGCAATGAATTTGCATCACATTTTGCATTAAGCTTGAATATTCCTCCATGGAAACTATTTGGAAGATTCAGAAGCCCGCAGCTAGCTACTGGCAACTGGGGATTGGCACCATCAGCACAACAGTGCACCTGCTCATGTATCATGCCCTGTGCAGAATTTTATGGCAAAACATCAAATCACCAGGGTGACTCAGCCCCCCTACAACCCAGATTTGGTGCCCTGTGACTTCTGGCTTTTCCCAAAACTAAAATCACCTTTGAAAGGGAAGAGATTTCAGACCTTCTATGAGATTCAGAAAAATAAAATGGGGCAGCTGATGGTGATTGGGAGAACTCTGTGAGGTACCAAGGTGCCTACTTGAAGGGGAGAGAGGTGTCATTGTCCTATATACAGTTTCTTGTATATTGTATCTTTATCAATGAATGCCTTTATTTTTCACATTACATGACTGGACACCTTTTGGACAAACTTCTTCTGCCATAGACACAGGTTCATCTCTTATTTTTCCATAACACATACAAAATGACTCTAGTTCCTAGAACAGTGTTTGATATATGCTAAGCATTTAATAATATTTTTACTAGTTAATGAATTAATTAATTTTACTTTGGAATTGGGCATAACCCAAAGGAAGTACATTTAGAAAAAAATAAGGCTTGACATTCCTTTCTTTCAGGATTCACAGGTTGAGCAAACCTGGAGGTAACTGCTACTGGCACTGCTTAGCACTAGTTAAACATAACTTTATAGAGAACTGAAGTTTGTCTGAGTCTACTTTAATCAAGTAATCAAAATAATTGACACCCGTGGTGAAAAAAAGGAAACTAGGTGCTACCTAATAGATTGCTATAAGAATATAGTATCATTTAAGTGATAGTTTTGTCAAAATTGTATAAAATCAATCTAGAATGCTATTTTGAGGAAATATCAGATAGAGGAATATTCTACTACATATCCTGTAATCTTTAAAATTCTGAGGAACTGTCCTACACTGAACAGCACTAATGACAGTCATAACTAAAAGCAGTATCTTATCTTGATAATTTACCTTTTTAATTATTGGAATACTTGATAAATCTTGAACAATATCTAATGATTAGAGAGTACTATTATCTTAATACTAAATTCCTAATTCTTATGGTTGTGTGATGCATATACAGGAGAATGTCTTAATTTGTTAAGATATAACCTAATTATTAATTAGTAATCATCATGTCTGAAAGCTACTGCAATGATCATGAAAAGATTATGCCTGCAAACGACTCTCAAATTGTTCCGATAAATCAGTATTTTTATTATTCATATAACTTTTGTTTTCAATTGAAATTATTGGTAAATAAAAATAAAACAACAATAGCAACAACAAAAGCTGGGAGGATAATAACTGAAGGCTTCTGGTGTTTGACATTGTTTTCTAATGAGAGAACACCAGTTCGAATGAATTAATTAGAATAGACAGGCCTGCTGGAGTAGATGAGAAACTAAATAATTTTGGCAAGGAGCTGCAGACATATACTTTGTGAATCCCTTGGAGAAAGATTTTTGTTTGCAGGGTAACTAAGGAGCCAGACCTTAGGGTGACTTAGCCAGAGTTTGAAGGTCTCCTGAAAATTATTGTATTAACTATGCCCAAGAAAGGGAACTAAAAATTACTAAAGGCTCTTGATGATTTCTTTCAAAAAATAAATTTATGTGGCTTGTTATGCATAGATATTCTTTGTTATGCAGTTGCTCTAGGAATGGGAATTGGCTGGCTAAAACCTGGAAAAGTGGGAGATTATTATTCTGTGTTCTTGAATTGTGTAGTGTGTGCATGCATTTCCTGTTCACAAAAATAAGTAATAGTTACATAAAGATAGTCATTATTTTTCATGCACCTATGATGAGACAAGAGACTGCTATCTATTTTTATGGTTGGTAGAGAAAATGGATTGTAGGTATAGGAGTGTAGGTGAGCAAAGAAACAAATGTTCACCTTTCCTCTCTCAGACAATTTCTGTGTATTGAGGTCATGGATATTTGGATATTTTAATTTTTGGTATGCTTCCTTCAACCTATTATTGTTAGCCTTAGAACTAGTATATATTTTGCCCAGGTGTGCTACTCTGCTGCCTGTTAGTTTTAGCTTGTATGTTGTTGAATGTTTTCATTATTTATTTATTTTTTATTTTTTGTTTTAGGGACTACCCCTGGATATTTTAGAAAAACTCTGATAACTATGCATCAGAGCTTTTTAGCTAAATGCTTTATGCATGAAAATATGTAAGCACACAATTATTTGAACTACAAACAAAATGGAATTAACTTTAAATTTTAGGGTTGAAGTGATAAAAGTCTTTAATTGTTTTGTTAAGAACAACTCCAAATTTGTAGAGTATAATTATACAATGTTAGTAAACAGATTGAACAATATTGATAACCATGTTCAGTGGAATAGCTATATTGATTTTAAGTCATCTTCCAAATGCATTATAAAATCTTAACTTCAAATAACAGAAAACTTCATATGAGCAGTGAATATTCTGTATATTGATTCAGATATATAAAAATTATTTGACAGCCCATTGATCTTTTTAGGCATACTCTCATTCTCTTTAAATATGAGAAATATAGCAATATTCTTCCTGTTATTCAGAGAATCAAGATTCATAGAATGTAGCCCCAACACTGTCACTTAATATCTGTGTTAACAGGAGAATATTAATAACAGGGAAGCCTAACTTACAGGATATAGTAAACATAAAAATACATTTCACATGTAATTTTGCAAGTGTTTTGGAAAATCATATCATTTTATGAATATATATGATAATATAAGAAATGTAAAACTATGTGTGGAGGAGTTTATAGAAATTACAAAATGGAAAATGTTATCTTAAAAAAATCTCTTTTCAGTAAGAATATTTTTTCATAGCTCTTAACATGTATAAATGTGTACATCAAAAATGTGTTACTCACTTTCTTACTTTCATTTAAATTCTTCTTTTCAATTCTGGTAAATAATATTAAAAGTTTTAATGAGTATGACCATTTTTTTAAGTATAGAAGAACCTGACCAGTATATAAATTATTAACATTTTTATTTTCACTCCTTTTTGTGTTGTGGCAAAAAAAAAAATACATAACATAAAATGCAACATTTTAACCACTTTTAAGTATACAAATCAGTAGTGTTATGTCTATTTTTATTGTTGTGAAACAAATTCCCAGAACTTTTTATCTTGCAAAGCTGAAACTCTATACTCTTTAAATATGTTCCATAATCTTCCTAACCTAGCCTTGGTAGCCACCATTCTACTTTTTGTTTCTATTAATTCAACTACTTTAAATACCTCATATAAATGGAATCATGCAGTATTTCTCTTTTTGTAACTCATTTATTTCACTTAATACAATGTTTTTAAGATTCATCCATGCTATAGTATGAGACAGGATTTTTTTTCTCCCTGGCTGGTGTGACTCAGTTTGTTGGAGCCTTGTCTGGTCATCGAAAGGTCATGGATTGGATTCTTGTTCAGGGCACTTACCTAGGTTTGCAAATCCCATCCCATCCCTGGTGGCCCAGGTGCTTAAGGGAGCTACCAGTTGGTGTCTCTCCACATCTTCACATTGATGTTTCTCTCTCTCCCTTCCTTTCTCTCTAAAAGTAATGAAGAAGTGTCTTTGGTTGTGCATATAGTTCTTCTCAACATCTTCCTGTCTACTCTACTCCCTCCTACTATGCTTTTTAATTCCTGCATCATCTCCCGCCCTTTTCCCCCTTCCCCCTCCCCACTGACCTCCCCCCAATATGTTCCTCATACCTATAATTCTTTATCTCCTCTCATTGCCTACTTAGTTTGCCTTTGTTTCGATTCCCTAGCTTCTGCTGTTCATTGTTCTGATATAGTTTTCATTTTAATGTTTATAGTTTTGATCCTCCTTCTTCTAAACAAGTCCCTTTAATGTCTCATATAATAGTGGTTTGGATCTAATGAACTCCTTCAGTTTTACTTTGTCCTGGAAACACTTTCTCTGCCTTTCTATCCTGAATGACAGCTTCATTGGATAGAATAATTGTGGTTGTAGGTTTTTGATTTTCATTACTTTGAATATTTCTTGTCAGCCCCTTCTTGCCTGTAAAGTCTCCTTTGAGAAATCTGCTGATAGTCTAATTGGGACCCCTTTGTACATAATACTTCTATTCTCTCTTGCTGCTTTTAAGATTCTCTCTTTATCTTTAATTTCTGACATTTTGATGATAATGTGTCTTGGTGTGGTTCTCCCTGGGTCCAGCCTATCTGGAACTCTCTGTGCTTCCTGGACCTGTAAGTTCATTTCCTTCCCCAAGTTAGGGAAGTTCTGCTTCATTACTTTTTCACATAATTTTTCAATTTCTAGTCCTTCTTCTTCATCCTCTGACAATTCAATAATTCGAATGTTTGATCGCTTATAGCTGTCCCAGAGGTTTCTGAGCCTCTCATTATATTTCTCACTTTTTGTTTCCTCTTTCTGCACTGATTGACTGTTTGTTCCCTCCCTATGTTCTGATTTGTTAATTTGATCCATGGCTTTCCCTTCCTCACCACTTGTATTGTATGTATTTTTGTTCATTTCAGCAGGACTAGCCTTCATTCCTTCCCTGTCTTGATTCAGCCCCACTGTTAGGTCTGTAAGCTGCCTTATGACTATAGCTCTGAACTGAGCCTTGGAAAGATTCACTATTTGTTCATTGCTCAAGGCTTTTATTTGTTTTTTCATTAGCTGTGTGATTGATATTTCAATCATTAATTCTATTCTGACTGTTTTGTTTATCTTTCCTTCTTGGGCGGGGTGCTGTCACACCTCCTATGCTATAGGTGGCAGAGCCCTGTGTGCTTGTCACAACCTGGTGATCTTTTCTCACCACCCTGTGGCGCTTTGCAGGGGGGCGGGGGTCCAAGATGGATTCCTGCTATTACTCTCCGCTGAGGAACAGGCCGCCTCCCAATGGGGTCTGCCTTCCCAGGCATTGGAATCACGAGCCGACGGATCTGGTCTGCAGCCGGGGCCAGCTCCTAGGTGCTTCTCTCCTCCCTCCAAATACAGGTGTCTGCTTACCGGGTCCCACTGTTCACTGCTGTGGCTGCCACCTCCAGCACAGTTTGATCTTTCTCAGCTGCAGTTTCACCCCTCCTACCTGTCTGGATGAGCACCACTTGTTTATGACCTCATACGTTGGACTTCCATGTAGCTTTATTTTTAGGAACTTATTATTTTTAGTTTTGCAGTAGTTGTAGTCCTTCTTAGTTGTAGAGGGAGACAGAGTGTGTCAGTCTATGTCTCCATCGTGGCCAGAAGTCCAGATTTGAAGAGCTTTTGATATTATTTTTTCGATATAAGCTCTCTGCTCTTTTCCTTTTACTTCTTATTCTGATACTCCCATAATGCATATTATAATGCTTAATGTCATAATGTAGTTATGAATAAAGCTGCTATAAATATCTGTGGGGAGGTTTTAGTGTGGAAATAGATTTTCAAATTTTTTGGGTAAATACCAAGAAATGTAATTAGTGGATAATATAGTAAAAATACGTTTAGTTTTATAAGAGACTTTCAAAATGTTTTCCGAAGTGGCTGTACCATTTTCCCAAGAGCAATTAATAGAAGTCCCTATTGTTTCACATTTTCACCAATATTTGGTATTGTCCCTTTTCTCAATTTTGTCCATTCTAATGGGTGTATAGTAGGTGTTCGCTGTTTTACTTTACATTTCTCTGATAACATAGACTGTGGAACATATTTTCTTGTTTATTTGCAATCTAATATCCTCTTTGGTGAAATGTCTTTTAAGGTTTTTGATCCACTTTTTTAAAAATTGTGTTGTTCATGTTATGTTAAAGAGTTTTAAGAGTTCCTTATAACATGTTTTTAAAATATTTTCTTTCAGTCTGTGACTTAAAAAAAAATCTCTTGACAGTTATTTTGCAGAGCTTTTTAAATTTTAATTAAGTCCAGTTTATCATGGACTGTTCCTTTGATGTTAGATCTAAAAAATCATCACCAAATCCAGAGTCATCTTGATTTTTCTTCTATGTTATTTTCTAAAGTTTTTATGGTTTTGTATTTTTCTTCATGCAGATGTCAAGATTTTTTAAAGACTATCCATTTGTTGAAAAGACTATCTTTTCTCCACTGTATTGCCTTTGCTCCTTTATTGAATACCAATTTACTACATTGACTGAAATCTATCTCTGGGATTTCTATTTTATTTTATTAATATATTTGTCTACTTTTTAACTGTAGATTAATATTAAATCTTGAGTTGGGTAGTACCAGTCCTCTAATTTTTTTCTTCTCCTTTTATATTGTGTTGACTATTCTGGATCTTATGCTTCTCTATGTAAACTTTGGAATCAATTTGCTCATATCCAAAGAATGACTTGCCAGGATTTTGACTGGGTTTGCATTGGAACTATAAAGAATGTTGAGAGAACTGATATATTGACAATTTTGATTCTTCCCATTAACAAACATAAAATATCTCTCCATTTATTTTAGTTCTTTTATTTAATTTGATCAACAATTGTATAGTTTTTCACATAGATCTTTTACATGATTTATTAAATTTATACCTAAGTATTTTATTTTGGGAGAAGAAATGTAAATGGTATTATGTTTTTAATTTTAAATTCAACTGGCTCATTGCTGGTGTATAGAAAAGTGATTGACTTTTAGCAGTTTAACCTTACTCCTGCTACCTTTCTGTAATCTTTTATTAAGTCCAGGACATTTTTGCCCACTCTTTTAAATTCTCTATACAGGCAGTTGTTTTATCTGCAAACATTTTTTTCCCCTTCTTCATCTTTATAACTCTTATTTTACTACATTGTTGCTTTAGCTAGTATTCCAGTACAATCTTGAAAAGGAGTATTGAGAGAAAACATTCTTGTTTTATTTCTAATCTTGGTGGGAGAGCTTTGGATTTTTCACCACTAGGTGTAATGTGAACTGTGGGTTTTATGTCTATGTTCTTTATTAAGTTGAGAAAATTCTTTGTTCCTAGTTTGCTTGTTATTTTGTCAAATAATGGCTGTTTTATTTTGTAAGATCACTTTTCTATGTCTATGATATAATCATGTGATTCTTCTTCTTTAGCTTGTTTATAAGATACATTACATTAATTGAGTTTAGAATGTTGAAAGAGACATGCTTACCTTGGATAAATCCCACTTGGTTGCACTGTGTAGTTCAGTTTATACAGGTATGTGAATATATTGTTGAGGGTTTTTGCATCTGTGTTCATAAGATATTGATTTGTAGTTTTTATATAGTATCTTTGGTTTTAGTATTAGGGTAATGCTGGTCTCAAAAATAAATTAGAAAATATTCCCTGTGTTTTCATCTTTTAAAAGAGATTATAGATAATGAGTGTAATTTAATACTAAAATGGTTGGTAAATTTCATCAATAAAACTATCTGGGCATTGTGTTTTCTTTTTTGGAAAGTTATTTTTATTGCTTCAACTCTTTTAGTAGATATAAGTGTACAATTATAATGTATTTCTTCCTGTGTGTGTTTTCGCAGGCTGTGTCTTTCAGTAATTGTTTTATTTTATGAAGTTTATCAAACTTTTTGGCATAAAGTTATTTATAGTATTCTTTAATATTTTTTTAATTTCCCTGAGGCTTGTAGTTATAGCATCACTATCATTTCAGATAATAATAATTTGTGTCCTCTTACTTAAGTGTTCAGTTAGCTTGACTAGAAGTTTATAAATATTAATTGAGCCTTTCAAAGAACTAGCTTTTGGTTTCAGTGATTTTTCTCCAGTGATTTATTGCTTTCAATTTTATTGATTTACGTTCATTTTTTTAATATTCCTTTTTTTCTGATTATATTGGTTTTAATTGGCTCTTCTTTTTGTAGTTTGCTATGGTGAAAGCTTAAGTGAATTATTTTAGATCTTCTTTCTGTTCTAATAAATCTATTCAATGATATAAATTTCCCTTTAAGCACTGTTTTTCCTGAATGTCACCACTTAAAAAAAATTTAAATCTTCACTTGAGGATATGTTTATTGACTTATTTTAGAGAGAGAGAGAGAGACAGAGATAGAAGAGAAAGAAACATCAGTGTGAAAGAGAAACGTCGATCAGTTGTCTCCTGTATGTGCCTCTACTGGGGATTGAACCCACAACCCCTATAGGTATGTGCCCTCACCAGGATTTAATCAGCAGCCTTTTGGTGTACAGGATGATGCTCCAACCAACTGAGCCACACATTCAGCATGTCACCATTTTTGTGTGTGTGCGTACCATGTTTAGAACCAACTGTCAGCTCAAGTTACAAAATGATTTATTGACATTTTATCCTAGTTGTGGTTTAGAGGTTTATATTTGTATTTCTGTCTGGAATTTATTTTGGAGAAATATGTTAAGCTTCTTGTCCAGTAATTGGCATATCTATTTTTTCCTATTTTAAGATGCTATCTTTCCTTTCATATGAAATCAGAATATATGCTGGGTCTGTTTCCAGACTTTGTATTCAGATCTGTAGATATTTATATCTGTCAAAATTCTGCTAATTACTATAATTTTATAATATACTTCAATATTCCTTATGATATTTCTAACTTCATTACTCTATACCGGCTAAAATTCTTTTGCTGTATTTTGTGTTTTTATTTTCTAGAAATTAACTTTTTGACAAAGTTAATTGTTTAGATTCACTAAAAGTGTTTTTTAATATTTTGCTGAATATTTTTCACTTAAGTTTTATGATTTTATTTCTATATATGCTATGTATGTAATTTTTATTTGACATCTATTCTTGTGTTCTGGTGCAGTAAAAGGGATCATTTTGCTATTAGTTTTGGTTATATTTTCTAACTCATTATTATTGCAATGGAAGAAAATTTTTGAGTTTTATTGATTTATTTGCTACTGTTATTTATGCTTTTTTTGTATCTCAGATTAGTTCACTTGAAATAATTTAACTCATTTCCTATATTTATACTTCTTATTTAACTTCTGCATCTAGCTACCAGCTGCTCATTAAAATGAAACAAAATTGGCATGAGAGGGAACCATTCTTTTGTTTGTATTCTACATTTTTAACTGTAATACTGGCTGATAATTGTCAAAGAAGAAATACTGGGTTTTGCTCAAATATATGAAACAGTTTTTCATATAATCTGTTCAAACCTTTTCCAATGTTTATTAAAACTATAGCTTCCCTTTGGCATATTAATATCATTAATTATTTAACATATAAATCTTAGCATGATAAATGTTTAATGTTTCTCCCAATATTGAACGTTCTTATATTCCTAGAATTTTAAATCATGCTTGGGATTTTAATACTTCTGCTATTTTAGTTATTCTTTACTTCAGATGTTTATATTATACTCATATTGAAGATTTATTTTCAAGTTTTAGCTAGGTTTTGATATTTTGCGTGATGCTAGAATTTCCAGCGGCAAACCAAAAACCCTATCTATATATCTTATTTAAGCATAAAATGCTTTATTGAGTCACACAGGTAGCAAACTTTATTATAGAAAACCACCATAAAGTGGCTTGGAGGTAGTCTGAACGTAGATAATTCAGTACAGTTCATGTTTGTCAGAGAGTTTGAGATTAAGCACAAAAATTACATGTGGGGGAGTGGGACAGCTCAATGGTGTATCTAGAGATCCTGTGGCCTGTAGCAAGTAGAATAGAGAAAAGTTAAGTACAAGGATAACAGAGGAAAAACATCTTGCGTCCTTGATGAGTATAAAACAAACTCTTCATGGACTGTCTACTTCCTGAATTTACAAAAGAAGAAAAAGTAAAATAAAATTTTCATAATTTTAAAATAGTTTACATTTTAATTTTACTGTTGCTAGTAATGTTAGTTTCAGCTGTAACCACTCAAGACTATCAATTAAGGCTAAACTCTTTAACTCCTGAGTTCCCTTATCATTTCCCCAGTTACTTTTTAATTATCTAATTTCTAGAGGACTAGCTTACAAGCAAAACAACATAAGATACAAAAGTTACACAATTTGGAAAGAATGGCGGGCTTCTGCCTCAGAGCCTGTCACCTCTTGAACACCTAAAGAAGAATAACCCTGCCCCCCTCTGCCAGGCCAGCCCAATTAGGCTGTGCCTGTGGTTTCTTCTCCCATCCAAAATACCATCCTTTGGGAAACACAGGCAGCTGCAGCACAACCGTCTAGGCATCAATGAGCAAGAGAGCCCGCTGGTATATGCATTTAAATTTAACTATAATTGTTACATGTTTCACCAATACTAAGGTTATTTTATAATTTCTTGATGAAAATTTTAAACAGATAAGCTTAGAACCTGGCAGAAATCCTACATATTCATGAAGAGTCAAGTGGAAACAATCTGAATTCTTCCTGTTCACTAAAATAGCAATCTAAATGTAATAATGCATTTTGGGGAGGAATAGTAGAAATTAAAGTCATAATCGGAATTTTGAATGGAGCAGCTATAGAAATGTTTATCACTTACCCATTAATTCTCCTGGTTTGAACCATTCAGCAGTCTGACACATAAAAATAAAAATGGCAATAGATTAAAAGGAAGTAATTGGGCATTGACTGCATTTATAGCAGCTATTCCAGATGTTGTCTTTTCTCATGAACAATGTAATGAACCCCTGGCATTGGAAAATAGCTGCATGGCTTCAAATTTAATTTTTTTAAATATCATCTATTCTGGCAAATGTCAATCAGAAATTAAGCCTTAACCATCCTGCTTTAAGAATAGATGATGCTTCATACCAGTCTCATAATTAATCTTGAAGGATAGTGGACAACTTCATCATCTCCACAAGCTATCATCCTTGGACACATCACTAGTAACTTGTTTCTTATGGACCCTGAGAAAACCTTCTGGGAGTAGAAAGTTCAAGTTCCCCAGCAACAATAGTAAGACATGCATCAGAATAGAGAATAAATTCAGGAAATGATAAAGTCCGGAACATCATTGAAATTCCTGAGAATTTAAATATCTTGACAATTGAGGATATTTTCACAAAGTAAAGAATATCATGCATTGTTTTTTTCTCATTTGGTTTCAAACTGGTTCTTACTGATCCATAAGTGGGGAAAAACAGCAGTGGTCAATAGGGGGCTATATTAACACCTCTAGGCAGCAAGGAAAAGGAAAACCAACAAAGGATATGGAGGCATCACAGAGTAACAAAGAGAGGGAGCTGTTATGCTTCTACATCAGAAGGGATAAATGAAAAAATTAGTTGTACCAATCCAGGGATGGTAGCTATACCAACAGAAGATATCAGCTTGACAGAAGCTATGGGAACTTTATTGTATGGATATAGCCTTCCTAGAACAAACAAGATGTACTATTCAGTGGAAGAGATACTTTAACTGAAACTTCCTCCTGCCCTTCATCTTCTTGGCCATGCTCTCATTGGTTAACCCACGGGAGAACACTGGAAACCACTGATTAAGTTCAAACATTTTGGCATCCTGTGGTTGAAAACGGGATGGTGTGTGAGTGGAAATGAATTAGGAAGAACAAACATAAAATAGCCAGTGCTAGGAGGCAGATATATTGATACACCCCTTTGGGTTTTGGGGGCAAATATATGGCATTCAACTGCCCTGCTCTTGTCCATTGACTTAAAACTTAATGTACTACTAACTGTACTTAGGCATAGGAACTAGAATAATTTTCTAGCTGCTCCACATATGTAGCAAACTTCTCTGACATTTGTTACTATGGCTTAAAATATTTCAATGGACTTGAGTTCTAATTAAATGGGTTGCCATGCTCCATGGAGTCTGAAAATTTCTAAAAAAGGAATCATATCAGAAGCTCAAAGTTTCAGGAATAAGCCCATATCACTTTCCTGAAACTGGTAAATAAATTCCTTTAAAAATACTCTTTCTTGGCTCTGAAAGGTTTTTCTGAATATTATATAAATAGTGATTGGAACCTTAGGAAGTATGTAACTTGAGCAGAGATTGTGAATTCAGTACTGTCTGGTCAAACTAGTTACCAATTGAGCTTACTTAATGATACCCCATCGTTAAATGTAAGTAGTAAATATTGACAGATCTAAGACAAAAACAAGACTGTTGTAAATGAGGCTTGCCCAATCCACATGTCCATGCTATCATTGAGATCTCTGTCAACCACTTAGTTTAGCCTTAAGGATACTCCTATTTGATGCTCATAAAATAATGCCATTTCTTCTCAGAATCTAAGCTTGTTTGGGGAAAATAATGTAATTGACATTATTGTGTTATTCAGAATTAGATAAATCCTTTGAACCAATGAACATATGTGGTGCCACTGCTCTAATTACCTGTGTACCTGTGCATATTTGATTGTAGTGTGTATATTTATAGTTACCAAAAAGCAGAAGTGGAAGTGTGGGTGATGTTTTGTAAGAATATGTTCAATGACTCACTTAAAAAATTTTTTTCATAATCTCCACTACGCTGGCTTCTGTTTTTTGGAAATGTTCATAATCAAATGAGAAAAAATTTTACCAAAGAATATAATTAGGAACCTAATAGAGTTGCCAAGATTGCTAACTGGCAAGTTATAACATCTCCTACCTTGACAAAAGTTGGAAAAAGAGAATAAGGAGAAAGGCTAGAGTGACTGTCATGCTTTTTAAAAGAGAAATGGCATGGTTGCTAGACAATAGTGGCAGGAAAGAGAATAGTACTTGGAAGAGTCTCTAGTGCAATAGCATGACCAATGATATTTTATTAAGGACTAAATATGCAGTAATTACAAAAGCTCAGATAGAAATGTTTGGAAATTACCCTCAGATAAAGAACTTTAACTGGAATATATAGTCAATAGATAGGAAAGTCATAATTATCAGCAGTAACATTGTTACACACTTTAGAATTCTAGACATTTAAAAGTGTTTTTAAGATTTTACTTACTTATTTTTAGAGAGAGGGGAAAGGTGGGAGAAAAAGAGGGAGAGAAACATCAATGTGTGGTTGCCTCTTGCTTGCCGCCAATCAGGAACCTGGCCCTCAACTCAGGTATGTGACCTGACTGGGAATCATCTGGCAATCCTTTTGTTCACAGGCCAGCACTCAATCCACCGAGGCCCACTGGCATGGTAGAATTCTAGACATTTTAAAGTTGTAACAGAATATAGAATTCTAACATCTATCTTTATTTCTGGCTTCACATGAATAATAATTTCAAATTTCTGTTTTTTCCTTAATATTATATAAAGTGTTGGACAAGATGAAGTTAGTCTCCAGTTTTCCAAATAATGTAATTTTTAAAAGATAACTATCTTTCAGAGATCTTGTGCTTGAAGCTGTATACAGTTACAGTGAACAGCTTTGGGATGCTTATTTTTAGAGAAGGAAACATTTTGTATATATGTATGTATGTGTTCTTTTATATATGAGGCAGAATCTAAAATAAGATAGACATTTTAATTATGTCTAGATCAAAAGATTGTATTTGAATATGTACTTATTATGCAAGGAGTGAATTTTCTTACTTCGTTTTCCCTTTTTCTTATTCCCTCCATTCTTACATCAAAAGTAACACCATGAGAGTGGCATTTTCCTCCTTCTATGAAGTCATATTGAAACTGTCAGCAACCATGCCCCAAACTGGCACTGATTTGCCTTGATGAAAAAAATAAACTGTAATCTAGTCAGATTTTCACTCATGAGCATCTGAATGTGGGGTATCACAGACAGCATATACTATGGAGCTGACTAGTTCTAATGACAGTAGCTTAAAAGATATTCTCAGTCTTTGCAGCTGTTCTTTATAAATCTTAATTTCTTTTTATTTTTCTTTGATTGGGTGAGCTGCCATGTATTTTAAAAGTAAATTTATTGTTTGTTTGCTAGAGGCAGTTTGTATTATTTATAATCAAATATTCTAAACTAGTATCTCTGACCTTTCTTCACCATATGGGGTAGGAATTGGGTTCAGGTACAAATGACAGAAATTTTACCAGAGTGGCTCAAACACACGAAGTTTATTTTCTTATCTAAAATAATGCTGGACATACACACTTTGAGGCCAATGTCATAGTTCCATGGTTACAAGTTATCGGGGAATCAGGCTCCTTTGATTTTTTTGCTCCATAGTACTGGAATGAGATCTGAATTTCTCCTCATGTATAAGATGGCTGGCAGGACTTCATGCATGATTTCTATATTACAAAATAAAAGAAGGAATAAAAAGAGAAAGAAAACTATATAGCACCTTTCAGCAAGGTCATCTGTCTAGTATATGTCCTAGGATATTTCATTATCCAGAACTTGGTCATGGTCATAATTCCACTCTGAGCTACAAACCAAGATTCTGTTACTAATGAAAATGTGGAGAATAGCAGTTTTTCTGCTATCTTCTTCCAGAATATTTTTCCAATTGATTGTATGTATTTTTACTATGACTAAAATGTGTGATGTTTTAAAATTCTTACTGCATACTTTGAAATATTCTTTCTTAAGCATCTGATCTTTGATATGCTTTGGTTGCTTTGTAAATAACATTTGTGGAATCCCAAAAGAATCTGTAAAAAATATCTACAGTTCATAATTTCTTACTTGAAACAAGGTTTGTAAGAAAGGACCAACCTACATATAATCATTGTTTTAGAATTTGGAAGTACTTATTGATGATTCTGTTAAATTTTTTTTTTTTTTTTTTAGGAAAAGAAAAAAATTTCATGTCACTTGTAGAAATCAAAAAGCTATTGGTATTTATATATTTCTACTTAGACATTTAATTATTTTACTATGCCATTTTTTCTTTTCTAAATATGTTTATCTTAACAATTTTTGATAGAATATTAAAAAACATAGGAAAACAAGTTACTGGAAATAAAAGTCCCTCAGCATCTTATGTCTTTGAATTATCCTCTATTAGCATGCTGAATTATTTTTGGATTTTTTTTTTAAACCTATGCTTATACTCTACATCTAAACACACAAGAACATATAAATATGTTGATACATACAGGTGGGCAAAAGCAGGCTTACAGATGTGAGTATGCAAAACATAGTTTGTTCTTGTATTATTTATTAATTATTGTATTATTTTCCACATGAACAATTGTAAATCTAGTTTTGCTCACCTTTGTATATTATCCATGAAACCTCACCTAATATTAACTTCTTAGGCATGGAAGGGAAGACTTCACATGGCTTATTTCTGTACTCTTTTACTGTTTGCAGGTAGAGCATGTAGACAACAGTTATCAGTGATTGGTGTCAGTAATGTATTACTATACAAACAGAACCCTAACATAGTTGAAAAATTGAGGATGCCTTTACTATATAGCTTATCCTACAAGCATACCTAGTGAATGTAGTGATTTTAACTTGCCATTTGAGGGCAGCTCTTCCATCCAAACCTCCTTCTTACTACTTGACCTACTCAGTGGTCTTTCTAGAAAAAATTTTTCTGTTTGGCTTTCTTTTCCTTTGGCCTTTTAGTCTCTTTGCTATTGTCCCTACAATCTAAGTTGTCAGTCTTTCATTTCAGTATGTTTCCACAGGTTAGTTTACCAAAGGCTGTGAGTTTTCTAAGTAGAAATAACAGAGAAGAAAGAAGCTATTATTCCAGTCTAGCATGCAGTTACAGTACATAAAAATCAGAGTTTCACATTTTATAAGGCAAGAATTATCAAATTCTACCCTTTCTCATGATAAGATACTCTAACATCACTTGTATTACAAATGCCCTGATTATAAATGGTGCTTGATGCATTCAGTAGGAGGTGAGGACAAAAACTTCAAAACAAGATTTTTTTTAAAAGGCTGCATTTATTCTAGTGCTTTTGTGGTGTAAATAATTATAATTATATGCATTCTTCTCTTTTGAAAGTGGTTTTACATAAAATTTTATAAATATACAAATAAATACAGGTAAAACTAATCTAATACAAAATTATGTTCTTCTGTACCACCTTTATTGTTACAGAATTTGTTCTTCAAAAAGTAAAAATAAAAATAAAAAAAAGTCCATTTAATTTCCAACTGAATTAAGTGAGTATGTAGGTAATGACTGCTAGACTTTATGGAAGTACTACTGAATGCAGTTTGAATCAATTTTTTTAGATCAAACTAAAAGTAGAAAGTTATAGCCTAGATACTATGCATATATTTTGTGTTATAGTAATACATAAGTTGCACTTATATTAGAGCTTAGGGTCCTACAAAGACTACCCTAAGCATTATTGACTTAAATATTTTAATAGAAAAATGTATTTCTTTATCTGTAAACACTACCAGTTCTGAAGTTATGAAGTTTGGATTTCATGATAATCAGTTGGTCCAGAAAGTTTATTCCCTTTATTTTTTAAACAGGACTAACATTTTGTTTTTATCCTGTGTTAATTTTATACGTGATATAATGTTTTATAGAATATATTTAAATGCATCTGAGAGTCTTTATTTTCCATGAGTGATTGAATTGTATTCTATTTGCAATTTTAATATAAAATGAGGAGGAAGAGAAAAGTTTCAAGAGACTTTCTAGATTTCTACATTGGCATTTCCTACATGATTGAGTTTTCATACTGATAATCAAGCTATAAAATTAACATTAACTAACAAAATACTATGTCTGAGATTTGAGAAACCTAATTAAGTAAATAAAATATTTATATTTTTCATTCAAAATATGCCTCTTTATATGGGAAGTTCAGAAATTCAATTAGATTAACTGAGACTTTGTCTGACGAGAATTTGTGGTTGAGGTTCAATAAAAGTGACCTAAGCCTGTAAATTTACTTTGAATATAATATAGCAAATGATCTATTTAGTCAGCCAGAAAATATAACTCAGCTTAGTGCTGAGCTTTAAGAATAATAGAGGGCTCAACTTCCCAAATTTATTTACATGTCTTATGCAATGATTAACTTTAAGTTTACATCCCAAAAATATATGTATTATACTTTTGAAAAACTTACTATACAATGGTTATTGTATTGTTATTTTTACAAATAACCATTGTATAGTAAGTCAAATAACTTCAGTTCTATAAAATATATGCATTATTATATGTAAATTTTATAAAATATTTTTCTAAGATCATACCAGATCTTACTCAGAATTCTTTAATTTCAGAATGAGACATCTTGTTGAATGAGGAGGATAATACAAACAAGTTCCCCAAAATTCATAATAGCCTCCTTTTGTTTTAATCTTGAGACATTCCTTTACTTCTAAAATTCTCCTTCTCCTTTGATGTTGAATCAATTTAATATAAATGAGAGATATTTTATTGAGAAATAATGGGCATGGCTTTTTTGTGCAACTGCATTAGATTCCATAGAAACATATAGCAAATATTCTTACTGCTATTTCTTTTAACAAAATGTTATAAATTATTTTTAAAGTCACGTTGCATTACTCAGATATTATATCACTGATAGAAGTGTACTACTGGACTTCATAATTGACATCTATGTCTTATATGTACAAAAAATAATGAAATCCTTTCTTACTATTCTCAAACTTAGAAACATTACTTTAGTTTTATATTTTTTCCTTTTTCTTAAAATATAATAAGAAAAATAATTTTTAACATGGAGATCTGACACTGTTTTGTGGCTAACTCTTTAAGACTAGCTAAGAACAAATTCAGTAGAGTCAGAAATCACCTCATGACTTTTGAACTTTCATAAGCTAAATAAAATTGGTTGTTGTGATCCCTTGAAAACTTTATCTGAGACTCAATACTAGTTGAATTGGAAAAATCATGCCTCTAAATTCTATAATGCTGTAAAGAAGAAATTGGGTCATATTCGCCAGGGTTAGTGAAGGCATGATTGAAAAGCTGAACAGGAGCTTGGTTTGACTTGTGAAATCTAGCTAAGCTGTTAGGTCAAAGTTATGCTGACAGGGAGCTGCACCTGAAAACTAGGCAGAAATTTAGTATTGTACTGTGAATTTGCCAAAAAATTTTCCTTAGACCAACCAACTGAAAAGATTATATCTAGGTGCACAAAAATATTACACAAGTATTTTGTACATGATACTGAATACTAACATAAGTAAGTTTGGCAAAATATAAGCTCTCTAAATTTCTTATTCATATGGGGAATTTACTGAGAGATTGAAGAAAGATACTATGTACATACAGATCCAGATGTATAAAATGTCATGTTTATTTAAGTACACATACACATATGTAATTGACATTTCATCCCCTTAAGAAAGTTTCCATGTGAGTCTTTGTAGTCTGTCCCTCTATCTTTAGTCTCAGTCAGGCACCACAGTCTGAGCTATTTATTCTTAGCTTTTATTGTTCTATATTTAAAATCTGTTTTAAGTTTTATAGATAGTATGAGGTAAGGGTTGAGAATTCTTTTTACATTTTATATAGCCTTATTTTTTTTAAAGACTATGTTTTCTCTACTGGCTAACATTAGAATTATTGTCAAAGATTAGTTGTTATAAAATAAACTCAGGGACACAGACAACAGATAAATGTACCAAGGATGGAGTTTGAGGGAGGATGAGGAGGATAAAGAGTCAAATATGTGGTGATGGAAGGAGGCTGTAATGGGGTGGTGAGCACACAATGCCCTATAGAGATGGTGTATCATAGAATTATACACTTTAAACTTACACAATGTTATTAACCACTGTCACCCCAATAAATTTAATTAAAAAATTAGCTTCTACTCTATGTGTATGTGTATGCCTATGTTTGGACTCTTTTTTTTTTTTTTCTTCATTGATATATATGGCTATCTTCATGCTAATTCCATACTATTTTTGTTACTGTAGCTTTTCATTCAAACTTGAAATCAAATACTTTGTGTTCCAGCCTTACTCTATATTTCTTAAAGTCAAGTAAGTTTTGAAAGAGTAGAATATATAAAATGTCTTTTTTATTTGATGGTTTCATAGAACTTCTAATATGTTAATATGGTTGTAAAACTTCAAGAGGAGAGAGTCAAAACTTTTTCCCAAAATTATTCTTCTATGAATCTCATATTTCTCCCTTCACATACACAGAGAAAGTTTATTTTCTACAAATATAATTAGCAAGGTCTGCATTTGATGTGAAGGAGTACAGAAACAATGTATTTGGATCCAACAATTGTAATATCCCTATAAAATTAAGAACAGGTTGACTCAAATTAAGTAGAATTCAATCCACACTGCTGGGGTAACATCACTTTATATATAACTTATGAAAATTCAATTTATGTTTGGCTAAAAGGAAAGAAAAGAGATGGAGAAAACAAAATAAAAAATTTAATATTGCAATAGATTCCCACTTAGTGAGCCTCTAAAGTAAACATTAACTGAGAGGCATGTGATAAATCATCTTCAATTTATTGTGATGCAATATGTTTGACAGTATATTTTATACAGATGACTAAATGAATTATTTACAGAAAATTTTAAGTATGTGTAAATGTACTTCCATAAACTGACTTTTATAGTCATATAAAATGCAGCTTATCTGTAAAGCTTAGCCAATACTTTATTCAGTTGAGGTGTGGTGCTCTAAAGATTTGGTCACAAGATAAAGGCAAACAGAGGGCAAGCGCTTTCTCCTGGTAAGAGGAAGAGTCGTGGGTGGAGATGGAAGAGGAGGGTATGGGGTGATAAATAGTAATGGAAAAAATACAATTGAAAAAAAAAACTAAGTGGAATTGAGAACTCTGTCTTGGTTTAAAGTAATTTCAGGAATTAATAGGCGGTCCAACACAAGACTACTAGCATAGTGTTATATTTTCTCCAAGAAGTATTATATTTTTAGGTTTTACATCTAGATCCACTATGGTGAGACATAAGTTGACTTTATTTCTTGCCAATTGTTGAGACAAATATTCTTTCTTCATCAAATGGCCATTGCGTCTTTGTCCAAAATCAATTTACCTTGTATATGTAGGCTTATTTTTAGGTTCTACTTTCTGTTTGCTTCACTTTATAGCATGATCGTACTGTCTTAATTACTGTAGTTTTAAAATATATTTTGAAATCAAGTGGAATGAAAAATCTAATTGTTTTTTCAGATAGGGCATATTGTCATTTTCATTGTCTCAATACATCTTTGATCTCACCTTTTATTTCTTCTTTGACCCAGTCAATTTTGAGCAGTACGTTGTTAAATCTCAATATATTTGTGGGTTTCTTTACTTCCATTTTCAGTTGCTTTCTAATTTCAAATCATTTTTAGAGTGTGCCCTTATTAAATTGTTTTTATTTTATTGTATTTTTAATTTAATCTTTATTTCATTTTTCCCCATTACCCTTTAGTCCCCTTATACCCACCTCTGCCCCACAATCACCACATGTCCATGAGTCCTTTTTCCTGTTTGCTCAGTCCCTCCACCTCTAACCTTCCCCCTCACTAATTTCAAAAAATTGTGCATTGTATCCTTGGTATGACTTCAATCTTCTTGACTTTGTTGAGATTAGTTTTGTGAACCAATAAATGGCCTGTCCTTGAAAATATTCCACATGCATGAGAGAAAAATGTATAATCGGATGGTCTAGAATGAAAAGCTCTGTAAATGTCAATTATGTCCATTTGATATAATGTGTCATTTAAGGCTGATATTTCTTTGTTGATTTCTGCTTTGTATGGTCTATCTAGAGCTGCCAATGGGGTATAAATGTCCCATACTATAATTGTGTTTTTGTTGGTTTCCCCCTTTAGTTCTGTTAGTAGTTGCTTTATATATTTTGGCACTCCCTGATTGGGTGCATATATATTAAGAAGTGTTATGTCTTCTTTTATTTAAATTTAAATTTTAATTTTTTTATTGTTGTTCCATTACAGTTGTCCCCTATTTTTCCCCTGTTGCTCTCCCCTGCCCTGCCCAGCCCCAACACTCTCCCACAGTCAATCCCCACCCTACTATCCATGTCCAAGAGTCATTTATATTAATTCTTTGACTAGACCCTTCCCCTTCTTTTCCTCCTTCTCCCACTTGCCCCTCTCCTCTGGTCACTATCAGTCTGTTCCTTGATATATTGCCCTCTTTATAATTATAAAATGCCCATCTTCTGTTTCCTCTTTCTTTTAAGCTATATGTCTCAGTGTTGTGTTATTTATTTACTTATTTTTGGTATGTGTATGTGTATGTGGGGTTACCATTAAGTTTATGGGAAAAAAGTTTCATGTATACAGTAGTTTTTCCTTTTTTTGAATGTATCTGCTTTTCATTCTCTTTTGCAAATTCACACCTATACCCCCTCCCCTTTTATGTTTTTGTTGTCGTAAATTATCCCTGTTTAAGCTGTAATTTTCCTAGTGATCTTATTTGTAAGTTTTTTTTTTTTAACCTTTTTTTCCTGTGTTTTAGGTAGAATAACCCTCTTGATTATTTCCTGCAATGATGGTCTTCTAGAAGTGATAAATTTCTTCAGATTCTGTATGTCTGGACAAGTCTTTATCTCTTCATATTTAAAGGATAAATTTGTTGGACATATTATTCATGGCTGGTAATTTCTCTGTTTCAGTAGTCTGAATATTTTATTCCACTCTTTTCTGGCTTGTAGAATTTCTGCTGAGAAGTCCAATAGTAATCTAATGGGCCTTCTTTTACAGGTTACTTTCTTTTTTCCTTGGCTGAGAAATTTAACTTTGTCATTAATTTTTGATAGTTTTTAAGCAATGTGCCTTGAAGAAAGCCTCTTTAGATTAAGGTAACCTGATGTTGTATTTGCTTCTTGGATTTGAGGATCTATCTCTTTCCATAGGTTTGGAAAGGTCTCACCAACTGTTTGTTTGAATAAGCTGTCCATTCCCTTCTTCCTTTCTTCTTCTTTTGGCATGCCTGTATTGCTCTTTCTGATGGAGTCAGTTCTTGTAGAGTTCTTTTGTTTTATACTCAAGTCTCTCTTCTTCCCTCTGCATCATTTCTAGATTTCTACCTTTGACATTACTAATTATGTTCTCTATTTGGTCAGCTCTACTTTCTATATTTGCTAGTGCCTTTTTGATCTCTTTTTATGGAGTCCTTCATTTCCAGAATTTCTCTTTGGTTCTCTTTTCATCGCTTTTGTATGTACTCATTTTGTTTATTGTTTGTTTGTTTGTTTGTTTGTTTTTCTGAGTGTATGAAATTGCCTGTCTGTATTTTCTCACATTTTTCTTAGTATTTCCAGAACTAAAAATCTTGAAATCTCTGTCATTTATGTCACATATTTTAATGTCTTTAAGTTTGTTTTCTGGAGGTTTTAAATTTTTTTCTGAGCTGCCTCACACCTTGGTTATTTATGGTATATTGGATGGATTCTTTTTCTGTCTAGGCATCTTTGTATGAGTGTCACTTCTTTAACACAATAATACCAAGACATTTTCTCTTATTTTCCAGTAGGTGATGCTGAATCACACGTATTTTAATTATGTGATATCCCAGTGCTGTCCCTTGCAGCCAGACACTGCTGTTAGTGTAGGTGCAACCACCCAGGGGTGGAATGGGCTGGGGGAGCTGGCTAGCTTCTTTGTTGTTTTGTTATCCTGGTAATGATGACCTTGAACATCCTCAGGGTCCCCCATGTGTCTCAACACTGGGACTGGTCACAGAGTGCATCCTTTGCTCAGGGAAAAAAAAGCAATTCCATTGTACCATTTCTTAAGTTTGCACATAATGTTCCCTGTAACCTGACACCAACGGTGAAGGGAGGTGAGCTCTGGGAAGCTATGAAGTAGAAAGGCTTTGTGCCTTTGTTTCTTTGTCAGGAATGCTAACCCTCTGAGAACTGCAGCTGCACCCCCATGCTATCTCCTTCCTGAGGTCTCTTGGCTTAGCTGCAGCTTGTACTACTAACTCCTGTAGGAAAGCCTACCGAATCTCTTTGCTCCTCCCAGCTGAAGGGAGCACCAACCACAACCAGATTCATCCCTTCTCTGGGCTGAAGGCCACCATGAGCTCCCAGCTGGAAGGCTGCATCCCTGGCTCATCGCAGCCCTTTACCCTTCTTGCCTTCCCCTTTTGTTCCCACTTGCCCAACTTTAGATGCACTTTAGATGCTTCAATAAGAGGATCTCTCTGCATGTTTGTGTGCTTAGCAGGGAATCCTTTCTTGACTTATAGTTGTTCAAATTGGTGAGACTCCAAGTGGAGAGGCTAAGGGGATCTCTCACTCTACCATTCCCCTAATGTCACTTCCAACCTGATCTTTTCTGTATTACCGATCCCAGTTATAATTTTTGTCCTCACTATATGTAATCTTTTCAGCTGACTTCTGAGGTTTTAAGCATTTTATTTATTCTGGGATTCTCTTTATCTTTGGAAATCTGATATTCACTACCAGATTTTTTTTGTTTGTTTGTTTCCTCCTCAATCGTTGGCTACTCTGAACTCCATTTAGCCCCCAATTAATATCTACTCATTGGATGAGTCCTGGTTTCTCTTTTTCCCCAAACTATAGATTTTTCTATATGGTTTATCTCCTTGAATAACATGGTTATACATGTAATTCATGGTATAATTTCTATTTTTAAATCTCTGATTTTTCAACTGAGATACAGAATAATCTATTTGAGAACTTTAGTTGAATATCTAATAGGCTTCTCAAACTTAAAATATCCAAGTAAAAACCCTTGCTACTGAAAGGAACAAAGATACTAGTGACTCTCAAACCAGGAGGAAATAATTAACAGCTAAGGACAACTGTCATTGAATCTTGAAACAGAGGGTCAATCTCTAAGTCAATAGTAAAGCATCAGGAAAATATTAGTATACAAGTCAGGAAATGACATTCCTCAGCTCATCACAAATGTCCCTGAGATCAAAGGGAGGAAGATATTCATCACCAAACACAGGGAAATGGAAAAATGTAGCTAGACAGCTCAGCAAACAAGTTAGGGAACCTTCAAGGGAGAGTTGGGGGCAGACCTATTACCAGATTACCCTCAGTTAATCATTACCCTCAGTTAATTTAGGTAATCATGTTAGATTGTAACTCCAGAGTATCCAGCATGGAAAAATGGAGGAGGAGGAAGAGGAGGGAGGGGGGAAGGGGCTACTCACATTACGATAAAACCAGTTGGATTTTTCGGCCCTGTGTATGTCCCTGGCTGTGCTGTGCCCTGGTGTTTTTATTGTGAGCATTTCTCACACTACTTCAGCCCCCTGGAGATTTTTTTCACTTTCTGCCATTTATGTAAATAATTAATGCTCTATACTCTTGGATTAGGAACCAACTTCTAGGATTCTATCTTTCCATCTTCACTCATTCTATTTAATATACCTCAAAACTCCATAGGCTCTAACCTCAGAGTGTATCCTGAAACCATTTCATTTCTCATTCTCACCTTTGTGACTAGACTAAATCACCCACCATTTGCTCATACCTAGACTATTTCAAAAACATTGTGTATGATCTCCCTTTCTTCATGCTGCCCTTAATTACCTACTTTCCACACAACAACAGAGTGACCATTTTGAAGAGCACTTTAGAACACATTCTCTATGCGCTAAAAGGTTTCTTGTTAAAATCGATTGAAATAAAAAATACTTACATTGGCCTACTGGGCCTCACAAATATTGAATACTTGTTTATTATTTTTATTGCTTACTTTGTTGAGAATGCATTGTACTCTTCCATGTTTCTCAAAGATGCAAAACTTATTTCTGCCTATCTTTACCTCTTATCCCCAAACCCACAAGATCCTGCTTATTATTAAGATGCTACATCTTTTGTAGAGCCCTTACCTGATGACTCAATCTAAAGTAAAAATATATTTTTGTTCTTTTCTTCAGAATAATTGTTTTAAAATAATCCTATACTACATTACTCTTGATATTCTATAACAATTTGTATAATAATCAATAATTTCTATACTATATTACTAAAATATATTTCATACTACAATGATAATTATCTTTCACAAATTGATTATTCTTGATATAAAATTCTAAAGTTTCTGTTTCATTTCTTTTAAAAGCTAATTTTAAAAGATTTTTTTGAAAATGACCTAAAATATAGGCCAATGTCATAGAAAACACAGTTTTCAGAGGTAGAAGCATCTCAGGACAATAAGGAATTATTCTTCAAAACAACTGAGTTAGCACTAAGTTGTTAAGCCATTTGTAACATTTCTTTTTATTCATGAATGGTTCCTGTTTCATCTGAGTGTGAATGATTGACCAGCTTTTTTAAATATATAGAATTACATTACAATACAAAACCACAAATCATACCTAGAACTCATTAACCAGGAACAGAAACTAGAACTACATTTAGGAACCAAAGCAACAGCTAATCTATCAGACCAATTCTAGGAGTCATGATCTTGCCTCTTTTTCTGATTTTCATGTTAAACTTGTATGCCACAGCTAACATGTTCTCTGTTCTTTTGCACTCTTGACCTACTTTTGGGTAACTATGCCACCTCACAGAATGCAATCTTCAGTTCTAACCATCAACTCAGACCAATTTCAAATTTCTAGGAATGATCTTCCTATTGTTTTATTTTGGTCCAGGTGTCTAACCCAGACTCTTTGTTAGCCTGGGAGCTACACTAACTAGAACACACATGATGGAAAGTTTAGTCTGTTGTACGAGGGGCTCTCACAGTCAGCTGGTACGGTGAGTCAACAGCAGCAAGAGGTATCTAATATATTTGGGTGAAGAAATAATGGTTTTAATTTTACTTTGGTTACAGATTTAAATTTATCAAACATGTGTTATGCAAAATAAGTAATTAAAATAATTTTATGTTCAAATCCCACCACCTCCCACGTGTAAATTTAGATTAATAAGACTCAATTGATTTTATAAAATTGTTGATTTTATTGTTACATTATGCATTTTGATTTTTAAAATTACTTTTGAAATTTTCATTAAAACTTTTAAGTCTGTTTAAATATTATTTCTTTTCTAAATAATTTAAAAGTTATTTTTTCTCATAGTAAAAGCTAGGATACAGTGTATGTTACTGTGGTTAAAAAAAATTGATATTAAATATCTCTTACCTTATAGTCTAGAGGTAGGTAGGTGTTCCAGAACAACAGTGCCAAAATTATCTATAAAAATGATCAGGGCTTAGATTCCTTCTATATAATTTTTTAAAGTCCCTATTGACATGGCCCTCATTGGCCTACTTAACGGTTGATCATTGGCCCACAGCCACCCCTAGCCCTTAGAAAAAGATAAGTGGAATAGAGAAAGCAAGTCAATTACTTAAATAATGTAAAACAAGGCATTTTAAGCATAATTTTTTCTCACACTTTATTGTACAAGAACCCATATAACCTTAAAATTGCAATAGACTACAAAGGATATTGTAAAATATGACCATTTTTTAGCTACTATTTGATTAATTTTTTTTAAACTAAAATAAAGTAAGACTGACATTAAGGGAGCTTAAGCTTCTCTGCCATTCCAATTATTTTATACAAGAATTTTTTTTCTTACATTCTTGATTTTGATTTATTATTATTATTATTTTTTGGTTAACTGTGCCTTGTTTTCAAGTAATTTTTTGAAAATTTTGATAAAATGTCATTTTACCTTCTCATGTGTAGGTCAAATAACTTGTTATGCATATAGAAATCACATTTTGCCTTTTGAGACTCTGCCACCTTGAGAATATTAATGCCAGATTTATTCTTGTCATTTTGGAATAAATTCATGTGTCTTGATGTTATGGTTTTTCCTCATGATTGTAATATATAATATTGCAGGTATATATCTAAATATTATTGCATTTGAATTTTTTTTCTGGAATGAAACAGAGTAAAGTAAAATGAGACTGATAAGCTGGATGTGATCTCAACGTGTTTACTTGTCTATGATAGTCAGGAAAAAAATGTTTCAAAAGAAAATGATACCATATTAATATAACATAAGGGCCCTACACTTCACATGGAATGAGGACGAGTGCAAGGAGAGAAGTGTGATTTTAAAAAAAAATATCAGTAACTCTAGACCATATGTTACAAGGTGATAAGAGGGGGTGTTAAAACATGGATGTGGAGAAAAGAACATAATATTATTATTAGAAGTAGTTGGTAGACAGAATTTAGATTTTTTAATATTAAAGAAACTTGTGAAGAATGTGAAGTTTCTGTTCAATTGTAGCTTTGTAGAAAAAGATTTGGTTTTGTTTTTGTGACCAAAAGGATCTGAATATGTTTCATAGGGAAGGGATGTCCACAAATGATGGCACTGGAAGTAATTCTAAACCTCCCTTGTCACCCTAACTTACTGGGTAACAGTGGTCACACCTGTCACTGCTGTTTTTCCTCAGAATGAATAACAGAGCCAGATAAATAAAAGATATATAATAAATATTTATAGAATAATTAATAAATGAGTGAAACAAATCAAAAAGTATCTTATACCCTCAAATGATCAGTCTGTGCTAAACACTGGGTTGAGCAATTTTTTAAAGTTTACCTCACCTTAATATTTGCATGAGATACTTTTAATCATTGTTTCTAGATGAAAAGACATAGGAGAAAATGTATGTACCTTTCCTAAGGTCACACAATAAAATATAAATTTAAAATACTAGTCTTTAATTCAGTTCAAACAGATTTGAAAGTTCTAGCTTTTTATTATAGAAGTAGTTGTTTTATTCTCTGAGTTATGTTATTTTCCACACTTTCAGAATTTCAATCCAACCACCTACCCAATGTTTGAACTGACGCAACAACATCCTTTCCAAGTATTTGTTTATCCTAATGAATCAGTAAAGCATAGTGGGTTAAACCATGGATACTGGCCTCAGATAGAGCTTGATTTGAACTCTTGCTCCATCTTCCACTAGCTGTGTGCCAGATTTCACTTTCCAAAGAATCTTATTTATAATTTGGACACAATTCCAGCACCTACCTGATTGGATTGTTTTGAAGGTAAAATCATGCCAAGTATCTTTCATTATTACTACTACACAGTAAGCATTCAATAATTCTAAATATTATGGAGGTGTCGTTGCCCTTTAAAGAAGCTTGTTTTTGCTCTAGCATTTACTGTTAAAAGGAATTAACTTATATTGAAACAAACAAAAAAAAATTTTATGCTTTTTTTCCCCTCACTTTATTTTATTTTTTAAAATTCTCACCTGAGGATATTTTTTCATTGTTTTTAGAAAAAGGTGAAGGGGTAGAGAGAGCGAGAGAGTGACATCAATGTAAGAGAAAGATCTGTTGGCTGCCTTCTGGTATGCACACTGACTGAGAACCGAACCCTTCGGTCTATGGGACAACACTGCAACCAACTTAGTAGCCCACGAGCCAGGGTTTTTCTTTTCCACTTTAGAAATAACTCAAATGTCTCATCTCTACACCTGTCCTCTAAAAGTGTAATTAATTTTTTCTTAAATCATGTAACTCCCCAAGTTGCATTTTTTATGTGATCATTATTCAAAAAAAAAAAAAACAAAAACTTGGGGGAACACAAAATAACTCTAATAATCAATTTCTTTCAATTAATTTGATACTAGCACTTCTGTCAATTTCACAACTATAATTCATTCTTAGAAGTTTTGTTTATATAATAATTCTATTCTTTAACTTTTGGGTATTTATTCTGTGGTCCTCTCCCAAGCCACCTCATGTTATTTCCAAATGTTGTGGTATTCTATGTTCTTCAAAACATCTACCAGTCTTTCACTACAACTTATTTATTTGTTCACCTGTTTCATTTTAGTTAATCTACACTAAAATTTAAATTTCATTGAACAGGTTATTTAGTCATCCATTTCACTCTGTCATTTGTGCTTAGGATCATGTTAGGCACACTTTTGTCACTGTGGTTAAATCTTTGTAAGTTTATTTAAACAGACTTAAATGAGTAAAATTTTTCTTCAGTTTCTATCTTGTCTATATTTCTCTTAAACTAGGGTTTTCATAAATGAATTCTATTATCTAGCTAAAAGGAAAACATAATTGCCCTATTCCTTTCCCTCAATATAATATAATTATAATTGTATTCAAAGTTTTCATTAGCATTTTTGATAGCCATCACATATGGGCAAGAGTGAATGAATACTTAAAAAATAATTAAAAACATTTAAAAACATGATCCAAAAAAAGATATAAGGCTATAATTGCAAACACTGGTGATGTCACTAGCCTTAATAAGACACTAGATCACCACTTTTCTTAAGCTAGATAGAACAGGAGATCAGGTAATTTAAAACTTTGCTTTGACACAGAGGGGATGTTGCATTTTATCATTTTCTTTCATTACGGCTTTTTTAAATTTTATTTTTTGGTTTTTCATTTACAGTTGCCCTATTTTTCCCCATTGCTCCCCCCCACTCAGCCCACCATTTCTTCCACAATCTAATCCCTCCCGGTTGTCCATGTCCATGGGTTATTTATACACGTTCCTTGACTAGACCCTTCCCTTACTTATCCCCCTTCTCTCCCTCCCCCCTCCCCCCTATTGACTGCTGTTCTGCTCTTTGTTCTATTTAGTTCTTTTGTTTGTGTTGTTCTTTAGTTTCCTGTATTAGGTGATATCATATGGTATTTTGCTTTCTTTGCCTGGCTTATTTCACTAAGCAAAATTCTTTCTAGTTCCATCCATGTTGTTGCAAATGGCAGGAGTTCCTTCTTTCTTTCTGCTACATAGTATTCCATTGTGTAAATGTACCACAGTTTTTTTGATCCACTCATCTACAGATGGGCACTGAGGTTGTTTCCAGCACTTAGCTATTGTAAACAGTGCTGCAATGAACATAGGGGTGCATAAGTTCTTTTGAATTGGTGTTTCAAGATTCTTCGGGTATAATCCTAGTAGTGGAATCGCTGGTTCAAAAGGCAGTTCCATTTTTAGTTTTTTGAGGTAATTCTATACTGTTTTCCATAGTGGCTGCACCAGTCTGCATTCCCACCAACAGTGCACTAGGGTTCCCATTTCTCCACATCCTCACCAGCACTTGTTGTTTGTTGATTTGTTGATGATGGCCATTCTGACTGGTATAAAACGGTATCTCATTGTGGTTTTTATTTGCATCTCCCTGATGGCTAATGGTGTTGAGCATTTTTTCATGTGCCTATGGACCTTCTGTATGTCCTCTTTGGAGAAGTGTTTGTTCAGGTCCTTTGCCCATTTTTTAATTCGGTTGTTTGTTTTCTTGATGTTGAGTCATATAAGCTCTTTATATATTTTGGAAATCAGTCCCCTGTCTGTGATGTCATTGGCAAATATGTTTTCCCATATGGTCGGTTTCCTTTTCAACTTGCTGATTTTTTTTTTTTTTTTTTTTTTGCTGAGCAGAAACTCTTTAGTTTGATGTAGTCCCGTTTGTTTATTTTTTCCTTTATTTCTCTTGCCTTAGGAGATGTATCCATGAAAATATTGTTACGTGAGATATCTAAAATTTTCCTGCCTATGTTTTCCTCTAGGACTTTTATGGTGTCACAGCTTACATTTAAGTCTTTGATCCATCTTGAGTTTATTCTTGTGTGTGGTGTGAGTTGGTTGTCTAGTTTCATTTTTTTGCACGTCCCTGTCCAGTTCTCCCAGCACCATTTGTTAAAGAGGCTCTTCTCACTCCATTTTATGTTCCTTCCTCCTTTATCAAATATTAGTTGACCATAGAGGCCTGGGTTTATTTCTGGACTTTATTCTGTTCCATTGATCTATATGTCTGTTCTTATGCCAGTACCAGACTGCTTTGATCACAGTGGCTTTGTAGTATGGTTTGATATTTGGTATTGTGATTCCTCCTGCTGTGTTCTTCTGTCTCAAGATTGCTTTTGCTGTTCAGGGTCTTTTTTGGTTCCATATAAATTTTTGAATTATTCGTTCTATGGCTGTGAAATATGTCATTGGTATTTTAATAGGGATTGCATTGAACCTGTAAATTGCTTTGGGTAGTATGGCCATTTTGATGATGTTGATTCTTCCCATCCAAGAACATGGTATTTGCCTCCATTTATTTGTATCTTCCTTAATTTCTTTCTTCAATGTTATGTATTTTTCAGAGTACAGATCTTTTATCTCTTTGGTTAAGTTTATTCCTAGGTACTTTATTTTTCTTGTTGCTATAGTAAATGGCATTTTCTTTTTGTTTCTGTCTCTGACTTTTTATTGTTGGTGTACAGAAGTGTCTTAGATTTCTGTATATTTATTTTGTACCCTGTTATTTTGCCAAATTCGCTTATTATATCGAGTAGTCTTTTAGTGGAGTTTATAGGGTTTTCTATGTATACTATCATGTTATCTGAATATAATTATAGTTTTACTTCTTCTTTCCCAATTTGGATGCCTTTTTTTTCTTTTTCCTATCTGATTGCTGTGGCTAGGACTTCCAACACTATGTTGAATAGGAGTGGAGAGAGTGGGCAGCCTTGTCTAGTTCCTGATTTCAGGGAGAATGCTTTCAGTTTTTGTCCATTGAGTATGATGTTGGCTTCAGGTTTCTCATATATAGCCTTAATTATGTTAAGGTATACTCCCTCTATTCCCATTTTGCTGAGTGCCTTCATCATATTGGTGTTGTACTTTATCAAATGCTTTTTCTGCATCTATCGATGTGATCATGTGATTTTTGTCTTTCATTTTGTTTAGATGATGTATTATATTTATTGATTTGTGAATATTAAACCACCCTTGCATCCCTGGGATGAATCCCACTTGATCGTGGTGTATGATCTTTTTGATGTATTGCTGGCTCCTGTTTGCCAATATTTTATTGAGGATTTTAGCATCTATGTTCAATAGTGATATTGGCCTGTAGTTTACTTTCTTTAGTTTGAGGAGGGTAGGAGTTAGTTCTTCCCTAAATGTTTTGTAAAATTCGCCTGTGAAGCAATCCGGTCCAGGGCTTTTGTGTGCAGGGAGATTTTGGATTACTGTTTCAATTTCCTTCTTTGTTATTGGTCTGCTGAGACTTTCCACTTCTTCTTGATTCAGTTTTGGAAGGTTATATGTTTCTAGAAATGTGTCCATTTCCTCTAGGTTGTCAAATTTCTTGCCATACAGTTGTTTTTAGTAATTCCTTACAATCCTTTGTATTTCTTTGGTAGCAGTCATTATTTCTCCTCTTTCATTTCTGATTTTGTTTATTTGGGTCTTCTCTCTTTTTTTCTTGATGAGCCTGGCTAAAAACTTGTCAATTTTTTTTTATTTTTTCAAAGAACCAGTTCCTAGTTTTGTTGATCTTTTGAATTGTTTGTTTGGTCTCTATGTCATTTAATTCTGCTCTGATCTTGATGATTTCCTTCCTTCTTGCCCTAGGCTTTTTTTGTTGTTGTTGATGTTGTTCTAGTTCTTGTAGATTTAGGGTTAGATTGTTTATTTGAGATTCTGCTATTCTTTTCAGATATGCCTGTATTGCTATGAACTTCCCTCTTAGAACTGCTTTTGCTGTGTCCCATAGCTTTTGGGCTGTTTTGTGTTCATTGTCATTAGTTTGTAGAAATTTCTTGATTTTTTCTTTGATGTCATTGTTAACCCATTCATTATTTAATAGCGTGTTATTCATTCTCCATGAGTTTGGGTGTCTTTGATTTTTTTTTCTCTGAGGTTGATTTCTAGTTTCAAGGCATTGTGGTCTGAAAGTATGCTTGATATAATTTCAATTTTCTTGTGTTTGTTGAGGCTTGTTTTGTGTCCTATCATGTGGTCTATCTTTGAAAATGTCCATGTGCATTTGAAAAGAATGTATATTTTGCTTCTTTGGGTAAAAAGTTTTATATGTATCAGTTAAGTCCATGTGGTTTAGTGTGTTGTTCAATGTGTGTATATCCTTGGTGTTTCTTTGCTTCAAAAATCTGTCTATTGTTGATAATGGTGTGTTAAAGTCCCCTACTATGAGTGTGTTGCTGTTAATATCCTTCTTGTGGTCTCCTAGTGTTTTCTTTATGTATTTGGGTGCTCCTATGTTGGGTGCATATATGTTTACCAGTGTTATATCTTCTTGATGGATTGTTCCTTTAAGTATTATGAAATGTCCTTCTTTGTCTCTTTTTATTGCCCTTGCTTTGAAATTCGTTTTGTCTGATATGAGTACTGCTACCCCAGCTTTTTTTTCATTTCCATTTGCTTGGAATACTTTTTTATATCCCTTTACTTTCAGTCTGTGTAAATCTTTTGTTTTGAGGTGTGTTTCTGGTAGACAGCAAATATGTGCGTACTGTTTTCCTATCCATTCCATTACCCTATGTCTTTTAATTGAAGCATTTAATTTATTTATATATAAGGTTATTATTGACGTGTATTTATTCATTTCTGCTTGTACCCATGTTCCTCTCCTCTTTTTTTCTTTCTTTTTTTCTTAAAACATTCTCTTTAGCATTTCTTGCAATGCTGGTTTTTTGGTGATGTACTCTTTTAGTCTTCCTCTGTCTGGGAAACTTTTTATTTCACCTTTCATTTTGAATGAGAGCCTTGCTGGGTAGAGTATTCTTGGTTGTAGGCCTCTGTTTTTCATTGCTTGAAATATTTTTGATCATTCTCTTCTGGCTTGTAGTGTTTCTGTTAAGAAATCAGTCAATAGCCTTATCGGAGCTCCCTTGTATGTTATTTGCTGTTTTTCTCTTGCTACTTTTAGAATTCTCTCTTTGTCTTTGAATGTTGCCATTCTAAATATGATGTGCCTTAGGGTGAGCCTTTTGGGATTCCTCTTCATTGGAACTCTTGTGCTTCTTGAACTTGCATAACTTTTTCTCTCATCAGACTGGGAAAATTTTGTCATTACTTCTCCTATCAGCTTTTCTATTCCTTTTTCTTCTTCTTCTCCCTCTTTTATTCCGACAATCCTGATATTTTTCCTCATGCTGTCCTGTAATTCCCTTACATCTTATTCATACTTTTTCAATCTTTTTTTCATTTTGTTGTATTGTCTGGGAATTTTTTTCTACTTTGTCCTCTAACTCGCTGATCCAATCCTCTGCTTCGTTTAGCCTGCTTTTGATTGACTCTATTGTGTTTTTCGGTTCAGAGTTTGTATTCTTCATTTCTTCCTGGTTCTTGTTAAAAGTTTCTATGTCCTTTTTTATGCTGGTGTAGTTCTCTGAAAGTTCCCTGTAATTATCTTGGAGCTGTTGGTAACTTCCTTGGAGGTTGTCATAGTTGTTTTTGAGGTTGTCAAGTATATTGAGCTTTTTCACCACCATTGTTTTCAATTCCATATCTGACATTTGGGCTAAGTGTATTTCATTCACCTCTCTTTCTGGGGATTCCTCTTTTTTTTTCATTGAGAGGTTGTTTCTGCATCTTACCATGTTGGATTCTTCTTGTTTGTTTTTGTTTTTTGGGTTTGTCTGCTTTGATTTCACACCTTTGTGGTATGAGATTCTTTATAGGAAATTTGGGGGTTTCAGTGGTGCAGCCTCTTTGATCTCCTGAGCCTGATGTTCTTGGGTTACCCTTTATGTTGTTTGTTTATGCTGTCTGGATATATTTCAGATGCTCTTTGGTAGGATCTTTCCACTGGCTAGTTGATTGGGAGTCACTCTTTCCACTTTGTCTTGAGTTCTTTTGTGGAGATGCTGTTGAAAACATAAACACACAGCCCAGGCAGGAAACCCACACCCTCAAAAATATCCCCCACCCTCTATCCCGCTATTATCAGCAAATGAGCCAGTATTAATATAAATGTAGAGAGTTTAGGGCTTTTATACTATAGAAAGAATAGATAAGAGTTGTTTTTAATGATGAAAATATAATTTTTGAGAGAGGGGATGATAGATTAATAATAGTAGCAAGTAGTTTCAAGACTATGCAATACAGTAAGTAATATTTACATTGTATGTTAATAATAATAAAAGAAAAAGAGGGAGAAATGCAGAATATAGTAAGTGGAATTGTATAGTATTTGATTTATATAGTAGTTATATGCTATATGTTTAGTGTGAAAGGGAGGCTAAACAAAACAAACAAATATTAAAGAGGAAGGATGAGAAGGAGAGATGGTATGAAACAAATGAAAAAGATAGTTTTTAAAAAATTTTAAAAATAAAAGTAATTAAAATTAAAATAAAAAATAAGAAATGAAAATAAATTAAAATAAAATATAAATAAAAATCTAAAATAGAAATAAAAATAAAAAAAAAGAAAGTTTTTTCTCGGTTCAGCTTTTGTGTGCTGTCTTCTTTTTCTGGATCCACAGCTGGTCTAATGAGGCGGGCCAGAGGTTCCCGATCCTGGCGGCAGTGGTGTGCCTGCGTGCAGTGTTGGTTGTGTGCCCGGGTAACACCTGCATGCCCGCAGTTGCTGGTGCATTCGTTTGGCGCCTGTTGGAGCCAGCTGGGGAGCTAGTGCACATGTGCATGTGCATGCCCATGGTAGCCTGCGGACTAGCCTCAGGCCTGCCGAGTTGCGCCCTGGGAGTTGGTCTCTCGTCCCTTGGGGTGGGGCCCTGGACACTTGTGCATTGTGGAAGTGGGCGTCTGTGAGTCGCCTCCTGCCTGCTGTTCGCAAGCCGTAGCCACCCGAAGTTCCCCCACCGCCTGGGCAGGCATGAGTAGAGCTTGTGCAAGTGGGCTGTGAGCTGGCCTAGAGCCTATTGGGGCGGGCCAGGGGTGTCTGTGCACAGTCTCCTGTGTGCCCATCAGGCCAACCCTGCGCCTGTTGGCAAGCTGATCTTATGACTGTTGAGGTGAGTCCGAGGGGCACCGGGACATGTGGCCAGCGACCTGGCTGCGCGCCTGGGCCAGTGGATGAGGGCACTTCCCTGTGTGCATCCACACGACCCAAGGGGAGGGTCGGGGAGTGGGCGAGCACACTTCTGCGCCTGTGCTCCTCAAGAATGTCCTATCTCTCCCAACCTTTCGTCCCCTCTCCACAGTTCGCAAGAGAAAAATATAAATGAAAATCACGTTCTCACATGCACATCAGTATGCTGTTTCTTGTCTTTCAGCACCAATGCCACCTGGTCGAGTCCCGTCTCTGCCAGCAGGCAGAGATTTGCTCTCGTCCTGACTCCCCACTGGGGAAGCCTGTGGTCACAAAAAAGCCTTTGTGTACTTCCAGCCGCAGCTCGGGCAGCCACCCCAGTCAGAAATCCCATCTCGTCCCTTTTTCCTCTGCTATCCTCACCAAGCAGGTCGTTCCCAGATGGTCTTCTCTGATGTAGCAGTGCCAAGGCTCGACTCCTGCCAGTGTCCAGCTGCTCACTGAGATGTTCTGTCTGCAATCATTCCAAACTGCAGATGGGTCTTGGGAGCCAGAAAGCGCAGCATCCCCTCACTCCTCCGCCATCTTCGAACTTGTTACCATATATATACACTTTATATATATATACCCGTATTGCATTGTAAGTGCTTTGTGGCAATAAGTTGAAATGATAACAAAAATCACAACAGAAACTCCAATAATAAGAACAGCATTAATATTAAAATAATATTTTGAGTATTTATTATGTGCATGACATTTTTCTATGGACTTTAAATATGTTTTTTTCATTTAATCCTCATAACAACAATGTGACATAGTTATTACTTTTATTTATATTTATATATTTAATTTTTTAATGTGTTTTATTGATTATAATATTACATTTGTGCCAATTTCCCTTCCCTCTGCTCCCCTCCACCCGGTGGCCCCCCTCCCTCCAGTTGTCCCCCCCTTTTAGATCATGTCCATTAGTTGTGCATACAGTTCTTCTCAACCTCTCTCTGTCTATTCCATTCCCTCCTACCATGATCCTTAATTCCTATATCATCTCCCTCCCTCTCCCCATTCCCCCTCCCTGTTGACCTCCCCCCAATATGTTCCCCGTACCTATAGTTCTTTTTCCACTCTCGTTGCCTGTTTAGTTTTGCCTTTGTTTCAATTCCCTAGCTTCTGTTGTTTCTTGTGATGCAGTTTTCATTTTAGATTTCATTGTCTTGATCCTCCTTTTTCTAAACCAGTCCCTTTAACATTTCATATAACAGTGGTTTGGATCTAATGAACTCTTTCAGTTTTATTTTGTCCTGGAAACACTTTCTCTGTCCTTCTATTCTGAATGACAATTTCGCTGGATAGAGTATTCGTGGTTGTAGGTTTTGGATTTTCATTACTTTGAATATTTCTTGCCAGTCCCTTCTTGCCTGCAGGGTCTCCCTTGAGAAGTCAGCTGATAGTCTAATTGGCACCCCTTTGTACATAATTCTTTTCTTCTCTCTTGCTGCTTTTAAGATTCTCTCTTTATCTTTAATTTTTGACATTTTGATTATAATGTGTCTTGGAGTGGTTCTCCCTGGGTCCAGTTTTTTTGGAACTCTCTGTGCTTCCTGGACCTGTAAGTCTATTTCCTTCCCCAAGTCTGGGAAGTTCTCCTTTATTATATTTTCACTCCATTTTTCAAGTTCTAGTTCATCTTCCTCGCTCTCTGGCAAACCAATGATTCCTATGTTGGGCCTTTTATAGCTGTCCCAGAGGTTTCTGATCCTCACATCGTTGCTTCCCATTTCCTCTCTCTGCATTGGTTGACTGCTTGTTCCTTCTCCATATTCCAGTTTGTTGAAATGAACTCTGGATTTTTTTTCCTCACCATCTGTCTCGTATGTGGTTTTGTTCCTTTCGTTATGAGTGTTTTTCGCTTCTTTCTCATCTTTTTCCAGATCTTTTGTGAATTCTGTAAGCCACCTGATAACAATGGCCCAGAACTGATCATCTGACAGGTTTCTTATCTGTTCATCTGTCAGGTTCTCCATCTGTTGCCTGGTGAGCTGTGCCACCAGGATTTCTATAGTTGTCTGCCTCATTTTGACAGATGCGTTTTGTTTTCTTGGGCCGGCTGTAGGGGGCAGTGCCTGTGTACTCGTAATGACCCAGCGACCGGCGCCGTTCGGCAACCTTTCTTGCTGTGCCGTGGTGCTTTGTCGTCACAATCCAGCGACCGGTGCCTGTCCGCGACCTATTTCGCAGCCCTGTGGCGCTTTCTTTGGGGGCGGGGGTCCAAGATGGATTCACACAGTTATTCCGCTAGGAGACCGGGATCCGTCCTCCCGCCCCCCTGGGCCTCACTGTTCAAGGCGATGTGGTGGCTGCTTTCCCCAGCGTTGGGGTCGCGAGCTGCTGGGGGTTCGACTGCAGCCGGGATTGTTCTCCCTGGTGCTGGGATTGTTCTCCCCGCCGCTGTCCCAGGTGCGACCGCAAACAGCGCCGCCCCCTTTCGCTCTTACCTGCCCAAAGGGCACCGCTGGTTTATAACTTCATATGTTGGGCTTCCGTGTAGTTTTATTTTCTGGAATTTCTAGTTATCCTTTGTTTTGAAGTAGTTGTATTCCTCTCTAGTTGTAGAGGGAGACCTAGCGTGTCCGTCTAAGCCTCCATCTTGGCCAGAAGTCTATATATTTAATTTAAAAGTATGGGCCCTGGCTGCTGTGGCTCAGTGGATTGAGTGTTGGTCTGTGAACCAAGTGTCGCTGGTTCGATTCCCAGTCAGGGCACATGACTAGGTTGCAGGTCAGGTCCCCAGTTGAGGGCATGTGAGAGGCAACCGCACATTGATGTTTCTCTCCCTCTTTTTCTCCTTTCCCTTCTCTCTAAAAACAGATAAATAACTAAAATTAAAATGAAATAAAATAAAAGTAACTGTTAAAAGTTAATAAAATAAATTGAAAAAATAAAAGGATAACACAAAAGACTTTCAGTTTTTGTTTAATACAGATTATTAATGTTGAAATGAATTATAATTAATAGTTATATAAACCATTTTACAACAACCTGGAGTTGGACTTACTATATTTTAGCACTAGCTAAGTATTATATAAATTATTATCTTACTTGTTTTCCATAACTAGCTGTCCTACTCTTTACTCAGTAAACCTTAAAGTAAATGATTTAATAGAAGTTGGAAAGTAGCTTCTGCAGTTCCTATGTCACTGTGCCAAGCATAGCAATATTGTGCTTTCTACAATAATTATTGTCATCATATTTTCATTTCTGTGTCATTAGATCTTATTAGAATGCTTATATATTAGATTGTAACAATAGGACTTTCTGAAACTGGTTCTAATAAGATATAACTTCAGGTAATTTTACTTTATTTTTTCTTTTTGAAACTTCCAATTGCTTCTGAACTGCTGTGAGTTTGAAATAATTTCAGGGAAAAGCAGAATGCTCTATTTCCTTTTTTTTTTTCTATTCAGTTTATAACCTTTAGATTCTTTTGGAAAAATCAACATAATTTCTACAAAGATTCAAAGATAATTTACAGATAATATAATGGTACCTTTTACATTAAAAAAGATACACTTAAGAACCATTACCCCCACTAAGTATGCTGAAGTGGTATCTTCTGAAAGGCAGCAGTAGTCCTATTCAGAGGGTGCACATCTTCGTTTGAATCATTGTTTCTAAGCTTTCACAGTATACAGGCTGTAGCCTCCATTGGTAATGGCTCATTGATTTTAGAAGTTAGAATCGTTTCTTCTTTCACATTTCTGTTAAGATAGTTGTATAAGATAAAAGATTACATCACCTTAACAGGAATATATGAGTTTGCATATATAGCTCGTTTTCTCAGAAGACTGATATTGAACTTTAAGTGAGAGAATTAGGAATGCAAATCCATGTGACTTATGTTATTAGGTAATATTTAAAAAACCAGACATTCTTAATTATTTTTCTGAATTCAGAACAATTATCATGAAATACTTTTACTAATGCAGAGTGTTACAACCTTGATATTCTTGGTACTTAATACTTGAATTTTGATTCAAACTTTAGATTTAACACTACAATATTTTTATTTAACATTACTTATTATTTATAATATTTATTCACTTTATTTTTAACTTTAAATAATAAAATTTAAGATTTGTAATTCTGCATGACAGAATTTTATCTGTCAGACATAAATGTCACTTATGGTGGATACTATAAGCAACCATTAGAACTCTGGGACTTGGTGGTCACACAGCAGGGATATGACATTGCCACCAATATCATTCAGTGTTATCACAGATAATCTTCGACAATATGTTAGCTTTTTATAAAATAATGTTTGTTATTATACAGATATCTTCTATTAAAATATAATTGGATCACAGGTAGAAAGTGTTAGAATCTGCAGTCTTATATCCTGTGTTGAATCTCCTTAAAGTGGATTAGCAGTACCTAGTCATATATTTGCATAATAGCTTTTCCTTTTCCTTTTTGTTACTCCAATTGATTGCTTGAGAACACTACCTCCATTCCATTATTCCCTTGATAAAAACCAGCTGCCTGTTAAGTAAAATTCATTTGATTTAATGCTTTAAAGAGTATTATCTAAACTATTATCTTGGGTTTTTATCCTAAAATATTAAAAGTGACATAGTCCCTGACAAAATTCAAGAGGGATTCCTTCCTTTACTTTAATATTGGTGTTTGAAGAAGGAAATGGGGATGACAGAAAAACTTATAATCTTTGTTAGTTATAAAATTTTACAGCTTATATTCTGTAAATCAAGGCTTGACTATCCTGGTGTTAGGATCAACATATGCCAATAAACCTCCTAAAATTCTTTTGGTCAAAATTTTGCTTGTTTTTATACAATTTTGAAACACTCCTAAGGCCACGTTTTAGGTAAGGAAACTCTATATCATCCCTGCAATAACATAAATATACCTTAACATTTTCCAATATTGAAATCAGTTACTGTAGGTTTCAAGCCATTAATGCAATATGTGTGTTTTAAATTGTCTGGAGGAGACTATAGACTATGGGAGATACAAAAAAAGGTAAGCTCTGGTCACTTATTTAAAGGAGTTTTAAAAAAGTGAGACTAGTAAGACATAGAGATAAACCAACCTATCCAGCTGATGGTGCTTATATAACAAAAGAAATAAGTAAGGGAAGGGTTTAGTCAAAGAACCCATATAAATGACTCATGGACATGGACAACGGGGAGGGATATGATTGCGGGAGAGGGGGTGGGTTGGGTGGGGGAGAGAAATTGGGGGAAAAGGGGACAACTGTAATTGAAAAACCAAAAAAAAAAAAAAAGAAAAGAAAAGAAATAATGGGCTAAGGAAAAATAGCAGAAGTTATTCACAGTTAGGAAAAACAATTTCATGAAAGTGATATCTAAATTACGTATATCAGTGTCCCTAGGGTTTCAAGTTAAAGATAGATGCAGCATAATAAGCATCAAGTTTGCATACAAGATATAGTTAAGGAAAGGGCATATTTAAAAATAAGTGCTGGCCTCGTTTGTTTGAAATATAGGGAATATTAGAAGAAAAGGTTGAGGCTAAGAGCCAAAAGGGCCTAGGACTGCTATGAACAAATGGCAGTTACAAAAGATTGATGAGCTGAGAAATGGCACAATAAGACCCATGTTTAGATGGTTATATTTTTAATTCAGTGAAATATTCAGAATGGGGTAAAAGTTTTAAAAATTGAGCAAGGGGTTTGAATTAAGGAATAGAGGAGAAGGTCTTGAATTAACAAAAGAGGAAAAAGTAGACGAAAATTTTACGGTAAGTTTGAACATAACTTAAACTATTACATTAAAAACTGGGCATGATTTTATAATCAATTTTAAGAAATAAAGAGCTATAAAGAATAACAGTTATTTCATAATTTTTTCAAATTTTTTTGACTAAGAATTGATACAAGAATTTTCTGTATGTCATTCATTATACTGTGTAAATGAAGGCAACAGAGTGAAAAGGGTTTTGGATATGATGGTTGATCAACCACTCTCATGCATTCTTGAGTAAAATGCCAAATACTACCATCCTTTCTGTGAGTTCACTTCCTCAGGACATGATTTTACTGACAGATTCAAAGCAACACTTTTGCTTAAATGGCACTGTCTCATTTCCTAATGACTCATGTCAACACTTTGGGAATGATTGTATATGGTGCCCAATTGTCCTGCAATATCTTTTTTTTTTTAAATGTTTTTTATTGATTATATTGTTACAACAGTTCCAATTTTCTCCCCCTTGTTCCCCTCCCCCCAGCACCCCTGCAATATCTTTTTTAATGTATGAAGTAATCTAACCCTATATTATTGATTTTATTTGTTAACATGTCTGTTTGTGTTTCTTCTAGGAAAATTCCTTATTTCAAAAAGTGGCTTGGAGTATGTTACCAACATATTGAAAGAGAAAAAAATTGGAAAATCAAGGTTATAAGTACAAATAAAAATAAAATAACAAAAGGAATTAGGCTAATACAAAATATACATTTTATAAAAACCTGTATACTTATTTGATTTAGCTAAAATTATATCAAATGCTTTTCAGTAGCCAACATAAGGAAAAAACATGGCCATTGCAGGATTCACAAAAGATACCTGATCAATCCCACATAACTATAATTATTCTTGATCTTATGTACAGACAGAGCTGTGTCCTAAGAATTCTAATAAAGAGGACACAGCTTTTATGTTTCATTTTCATATTTAATTGACAGTACAGTCGTTGAATTTGTTGTAGTGTCATGTACTTTCAAAGATGAAAAAGATTGTTGAATTGTAATTAATGGAGTCACTAGTTATTGAGTTGGAAAGAAATGTTAAAATAATTTGAGTTTTTGTTATTCAAATTCTTTTACTTTTAGCAGTGTTCAAATGAACCCTATGATAATATTTTATATGCCTCGAACCAGTGTCTAGATAAGTAATTTATTTTCTCAAGATATTTTAATTTTATAAAGTGTTATTTCCTTAAGACATAATTGTATATTCAAAGGAGCTGTGTTATTCTTGGTTTCTTGTAAATCCTATTTCAACATTAATCAACAGTCCTTGTGTACCTGGTACTGTGCTCAGTGCTGTTGGTACATTGATAAGCAAAAATAGGTAGTCCTTCTCCTTAAGAGATTATTAAAATAAAACATGCATTTAAATATATATATATATATATATATATATATATATATATATATATATATATATATATATATATATTGCAAATAATTTATGTGCTTTGAAGGAAACAAATATAGTTCATGATTCTATCAGAGTTTATGACAAAGAGCATGATTTAGACTTGTAATGCAGAAGGAGTTTCCCTAAAAAGAGTTAGTTGTGGTGTTGTCTGAAATATTTTACAAGAAGTCAGTAACTTAAGTTACAAGAAAAAAACAGTTGCAAAGGGAATAGCCAGTATAATGGCCCTCAGACAGGAGCAAGGACATGTAATTTCAGGAAGAGTGAGGTGGTCAGTGTGACTGCATGCAAAAACGAAGTGTGGCATGGCCTACAAGGCCCTGGCAGGGGTATTGGTCTTTATCCTATGACCCTGACAAGTTCTTTAAAAATTTTAAATAGTTGAATGAAAAATTCAAGGAGGGAAAATTTATTGAGAGAAAGTTATAAAAGCTTGCTCATGGATTTGGTGAGTTTAATGTTTCTCTTGAGTTAGTAAGAATATTCAGAGATAGTTGAATTGACAAGAGCGGGACTCATTGTAAACAATTCAACTAATGATATTAATTTGAGGAAACAGTGGAAAAATAAACTTTATTAAAGCTATGACTGAGGATGACATCACAGATGGTATTATTTTTAACAATTTTTTTCACATGAAAGGTCTGCCAAATTCATTTTATATGTTCTATACTTATAAATTCTGCAGAAAATATTTAATGATAGAGTTGCAGTTTGAATTCTGTCTTGAAAGAATAAGAATTAATAGAGAAGAATGAAGGAGAACAGTAAGCAAACTATGCAATGGCAAAGCAGTATGAATGGGCTTTCAGGAACCAGTGAATGGCTCAAAGATTTTGATATCCATGATACAGGTAGAAAAACTCAAAAGTGAGTTAAACTATTTTGTTCTTGAAGAAGATATTTAAAATCTTGGCCAAAAAATTATACCTTCTATGGTATATATCCTTTTAAAACTGTATGTTCAGGATTTGCCTGACATTTATAATTGCAAAGATAAAACTTGTGTTCCACTTTAATAGATTTTAAACTGAGGCTTATATTTATTTTACCAATATTATGATGCTGTTTCTTTCCTAATCCAATCAATTTATTGGTGGTAAAATATTCTGATAGTGGAGCTGGGTTGCAAGATGGGGATAGAGGTGATGAAGATTTGAAAGAGTAAATTTTTTTGAAAATGCCTTTAGTAAGGAGAAAGGAAAGGTTATGTAAGTAAATGGATAAATTTCAGTTAAGACACAGGGCAGTGACTTCTTTATAGTTCTGTTATCTTACATTCTTCTCTACTGAACAATCTAAGTGTAAATATAGAAGAAACTGCCATTCTGCTGAGTTTTTAATTCCCACATTCACATCCAAAGTTGGAACAATAAAAGAACATAGTGGAAAGAGAATTGATAACACCAGAAAATTGCTGGTTGATGTGACAGATCCTTGGCTTATTGTTGGGGACTGAAAAAGAGAAAGAAAAGTGGTTGATTGGTAATGGATAGATAAAACTATATATAGAGAGAGCTGAAGTCAAGAGGCAGAGCCTGGCAGGTCTTTTTGAGAAAAAGAATTAATGTCTTGGTAATTGTTGAAATAAGAGCTAAGTGTGCAGAGTTTATAAATCAATTAAATAGTAGTTAAAATTGTTTCAGTAGAAAAGAAAGTACATTGTGTAATGATGAATATGGAAGAATGATGATAAAAAAGGAGAATATTATTAGAAAGTTAAAATGTCAAGTAAGTGAGAGAGCGGGTTTTAAATGAATTACTCATTTTACTCGTACTATCATGAACGATGTTTAAAGATCGTGAGTCTATAGGAATATGAGACCTGTCCATAAAGTATCAAGCCATGTAATATGAAAAATAGAGACATTTACTGAAGAAGATACAAGAAATATTGTACATAGGAAAATAATTCCTCAGTCCCCTTCAAAGTTGTGACCTTGAGGAAATCTGATTCATAGGTAATGGTTTGAATCAAGTCATTAGCAATTGTAGCATGATGTTCCTTCTGCCTCATAGCAGAGGCTGCAGAATGAATTTTGCCATGACACCTTTCATGCCAAGGTCCTGCATCAAAACCTCAGGCTTTTGGAATCCCCAGACCAGTTCTAGTTCTCTCACTGTCAGTCACTGATCTTTGTTGATTTCAGCCCTTACACGTTCAACATTCTCATGTGTTCTGTTTGTTGCAGGTCTTCCTGAACGTGGATCATTTTCAACAGATTCTCTAACATAAGTGCCACACTTTTATTTGTGCTGCACTTATTGCATCATACTTGAAAGCCTTCTGAATCATCCTACTGGTTTCTGCAGAGGAATGCTCAAACTTAATGCAAAATTTAATGCAGATTCATTGCTCTACTCAGTCATTTTGAATGTGGTCACACAGTACACATGCTCACTCAGTGGCATCTACCACCCCCACTGACTAGTACAGTGAAGTCATATTGTTCATGCATACACATTCCAGTTTACTCTCCTTGGCTACCAGATTACATCAATATTGGGCAAACCCTTCTTGTTGTATTAACAATGGCTGGACTTTTTCCAGACAGACCTCATACGTATGCATGTGTGTGTATGTGTGTGTATGTTTATGTGTTTGTTTATGTGATGTTACTTTTCCTAGTTTGTATCAATAGGGATGATTTTTACCACAAATGCATTATTAGATAAAAACTAATCAGGACATTTAAAATTTAGACAGAAAGGTGGTGAACTTGAAAACAAGACAGTTAAACTGTCTACAGTGTAACTCAGAGGGAAAAACAAAATGAACAGAGTTTTATTGAACAGTGTGACTATCAAATTGTCCAAAATATGTCTAATTATGGTAAGAAATATTTTAATAACTAATGCACAAAAAGGTTAAATACTTGGAAAAGTCTAATAGCCTAGCTTTGAGTTTCATTAGGTGTTTCAATAATGTCATCAAGGAATGGGAATTTTGATCATTTTTCCATGTTATCCCAAATATGTTCAATTCAGACTAATTATTTTCATAGTCCAAGAACGGGTGCCTTAGCTTAAAGTGTTAACCATAGATTTGAAAGTGTACATCCAGAATAAATAACTGATTTCCACTTCATTTTTTGGTGGGATCCAAATTATGTGCCCACTCCTAAATTAGTCTATCAGTGGACTACATTGTGGATTTCTTGAGACCTTAAATGGAAGGTGAACAATAGAATAGTAAAGATTCACTATCATGAAAAGAGAAAAAATGACTCTTGAGCACATAAATTATCATGCCTACCGTATTTTGTTTCCTCTCCTTTTATGTCATGCATTTGTTTATACAGAGCACACCTCAGGTGCGTGTCTGCAGGCTTGTTTTACTCTTACTCTTCCATCTCTGTATTTTTTATTCACCTCTCAGGTTTTTCTATCCCTCTTTCTACTGTTTCCCCAAGAATTCTTCTGGTCAAGAGGAAGTGTTTAGATACCTAAAACATGCATGTCATTGATGGTTATTTTCATCATTTATATCCTTAGAATTAATGAAACAAAAACAAGATAACCATTCACTTGATAATGTTGAACACCTCTGTTTTAACATTTTATTGTTTATGCGGTTAACAGTTGTCCCGGTTTTCCACCTCTGTCCACTCCCACCCAGCCTGCCCCCTACTTCCATAGTCAACCAGGACACATAGCATAACTTCGTTCACTTTAAATCATAGAACACATGCCACAGCACTCTGTGGGAAATGGGGGTGGGTGGAATGGAGAAAAAAAGAATAGCAAAAGACTCATTATATTTATACTTTGGATAGCAGGCAATACGTTAGATTGGGGATATGTTAACAAATAATTGTATTACAATATGTCAAGGACTATTAGAATAATGTGATAATTGAGAGTAGTGGAGGGTTTTAAAGATCGTTTCTGGAAGACAAATTGATGACTCTAATGAAGCAGGAAAATTATAGCTTATCCTTTAAAAATAATAACTCACCAGGGAAATAAGGTAATATAAATTCATTGTATATGAAAAGAAAAGTTGTTGTAAATCCCAATACATATGAAAGATGGTCACTGATATTGAAACAGTAACATTATAATTATGACAAAGTATATTTCAAGGTGTGGTAGATGATAAAGCCAAAGAGGTATATTTAATAATAATTATGAATGTATGCTTCTAACTATTCTCAAAGTATTTGGTTTCTGTTAGAAATGTGAAATTTCATTTGATATTATTTCTTATTATCTATCAATTCTACCTTTTCCTGCCAGTAAATACCATGATATTTAACACAGTGTGCTTCCTGGACTTTCTAGAATTATAATTAAAAAATTTAAAACTAAAGGACCATTTATCTCCCATTTGTGGCTGAGGTATCATAAGTGATATTTAGTAGTGTACATAGTTTGCTTACAATTTTTTTTGCCTCTGTTGGCAGAGAGATAGTTTACTTGTAAAGGTCATTTTTACTAGATGGCAATGGCTAGTTCTACATTAAGCTAATATATTCAGAAGTGAGTCTGATGCCATTTTGTATGCATTACATGCTGTGGAGAAAACTGCATTTGGTAGAAAAGATGGAAGAAGGCCTTTAAAAAATGTGAACTTAATTTGATTTGGCACATAGCAGTGTTCTAATCTTTGGTAGGCTTGCAAAAAATTAACTTAATATGTACATTTAAAATAAGAATGCCTGTGAATAGAATCCCAGATTTTTTTGGGGGGGAGGGGGAGCTGTGCATCCATTTACTCATGTGCTCACAAGCATACAAACATACACATGCTCAGAGACTGAATATTGAGTTTAAGCATTTAAAATTTATACATTCCACTCAGGCCATCTCTTACTTTTATTGCCCAGTATCACTTTATAGGTTGTCAGTTTCACCAAGCTTATGTCCTTATCTTGTCGGGAATATAAGAGTCTCTGGGTGATTTTCTACTTCTCTTCAGTAAAGCTAAAAGATTTTTTTTCTTACTTTGAGAAAAACAAAACCTGTAGAAAAGAATGTGTAAGTAATTGTGATATACCTAATTACCTCACAAAATAAAACATATAAAAGAAAAATGTAAATTTTAGAAAAACACAACTATTAAAATCATGTTTTCTGTTTGTTTATTTATTTGTTTTTTAAAATCTAGAAACCTTTCTCTTGGTATGATTTCTATTTTATTTTTGTTTTTCAGTAATCTCATACTGTCCTATTTTATATATTTAAAATTTGTGTCTTACATTCAGAGCATAAAGAATTAGTTTTATGATGTATTACTGAAACAAGACTTTCAAAGTTTTAAAATAGCTTGAATAGTGAGGGCCATCCATGTAATTAAAGGTCCATTAAGTACTACCCATGAGAGTTTAAGCATATTATCTATACATGTCATCCAAATCAAATTATGACATATGTATTTTGTTAAAAATCTATTTTGAATTATTCTGTTAAGACAAAAAAATGTGATCTTTGTTTTCAGTTAAGGTACACTTAATGGTTATCAAACAGCTTCTCTTTAAGGTTTAAATTCATCTAATTGATGGAAGGGCTGGTTCTTATTGTCATCACAGTATGATTCAATTTACTAGTGCAGGCAGGATGCTATTATGAAGAATATCTCAGTGGGATGGAAGACTTATTCCCAAACAGCTAGTGTCTATTTTTATATGGGAGTGGGGACATAGAAGGGAATGCTATCTTTTAAAAGAACAAGATGTTAGGAAATAAAGAGAAAAATAAAATTATATGTATTGTTTTGAAAGTATTGTCTTTTGAAAACATATTAACCAGGTTTAAGATTATCTTAGTTTTTAGCTAACTTTTTATTCAAAGTATCCATTTTATTAAAATAAAATATAAAGTAGAAATAAATAAGTATAATAAATGTATTCTTTTCATGAAACTAGAATAAAAGGTATTTTATCATTATTAAGGCTTAGTAATGTTCTCTGTGTCCTAAAACGCAAAATCAGACAGCCGTAACTTATACAGAAAATGCTGCCTAGCCAATTTAGAGGCTCAAATGTTATTATAATTTATTTCTAAAGTAAAGTTACCATAAAGTATGCTCAGCATAAAAAATAAGAGAGAGTATTGTCATCATTTCCCATAACACTTTAACATAAGGCTGGTATACCATATTCATGCTACAGTACAAGGGCTACACACTGAATGGATCATAGTAAGACAAATAGACATTTTATGTGAAATATGGAAACATTCTATTATCACTTGACCACAATGAATAAATGTATAGTTTAATTAAAGGAAAAGTGATATAAGCTTATTACCCAAGTTCACAATTTATTCTAAATAATCTGACTCTTTTTGGTTGGCTGGATAAGCTCATAAAGTATGAATGGTAAATTTTCTCCAAGAAGGAACACTTTGCATGAAATAGACTAAAACTGTGTGATTTTAAGCACATTTAAGAATTATTATTATTTCTCTGTTACTTCAGATGAATATTTTTGTTTTTATCAAGAATGAATACTATTTAATACAAAATATTCTTAAAAATGACTTTGAAATGTATAGTTTAGTATTCTATGTCTTAACTTTGATTATTCAAATAATAGAGCAATATAGACAATTTGTTACAAAAATAAAATACACTGTAATTTTGGAAATAAGCTTTTGTAAATATTTCTTTGGTTATAATTAACATCTATCCATGGCTCTACCATGGATAATAGATTTGAAACTTGTTTTTAAAAGGACTTATTTGAAAAGGAATATGCAACAGAAGATTTGATAGAGTAAGATTCTATAAGAAAATGTGTTGAAATAATTCCATGCTTTCATTTATGTCTGTAACAGATGCATCCAAATGATAGGAATTAAAGTCTGTCTCTGAACACTGTTTTGACATTAAAGAGCAACAGATTCAGTCACAATGTGTTAATTTGTTTCTACATTTCCTTCTTTGTTGTTTGTCTTAGACTGAAAAGATTGGATGATCTTAAACTTGTGAAATTACTGAATATGCTTTCCCTTATATTTGTGAAGAAATAGTCTTTCAGCAGAAATGCACATTATAACTGAGTGATACAGTGGGCACTTTTAATTTTGCACACAGTAGCCCTTACATAAACAATTAGGTTTCAGTTGAAAATGTCATATCATGTCTTTAAATGCTTCTATATTAAAGAAAATATGCCATGACTGGCTACTACATATTTCACCAACATTGAATTCTGCATTGACAGTTGTTTTATTGTCAACAGGTCAGTCACATGCAAAACTCTCCTTTAACTGCCATATGTGTATAGTAAGTAACTGTCTTTTAGAACTTTCATGATTGACTAGGGAAATGGGATTGTATGTTAATCACATCAAGAGGAAAATTTTAACGTATTTAAGTAACACTAGAGAATGGAAAATGTTTCATCTCTTACTGAAAAGGCTGAAAATCATTTGCTCTTCTGCACCCTGAGAACTAGATACACTAATAATCAATATCCATGTATTTGCCTTTGTTCATTTACATAAGTGATCTTACATTTCCAGAAATAATGAATTAGGTTATTTGGAAAAATCTCCCTGCTGAAAATAATTAGGAAAGTTAAATAACTTATATTTTTATAATCTTCTTTTAAAAAATCTGGGGCAGGCCCTGGTCAGGTTGCTCGGTTGGTTAGAGCATTATTCCTGATAAACCAAGGTCTGATCCCCATTCAGGACACATACAAGAATCAACCAATGAACGCATAGATAATTGGAACAACAAATTGATGTTTCTCTCTCTCTCCCTCTCAAAATCAATCAATCCAGAATTTAGGGATGACAAGGTAGTAAAAAATTTACTTGGCCAAATTTGAAGATGTATTAGTGTCCAGAGAGCACAACAGCATGGAAATGCTTTTGGTCTTAACTGCATATCTTTATTTATCTTTTGTTGGAAAAGAAAAGGAAAAAAAAATCAAAAAGACCAAAATCAAAGTCTCAGAAAATGGTATATCTCCAGGTAATTGGTCAAAGCAAATTTTAAAGCTCTCCGAGGAGAATAACCTCATTCATTATTACATATTTTTCTATAATTAAAAAATATATATTAGTACACAAGCTAATTTGACCCCATGATGGAGAGCCATTAATAAAAATTAAAAATTCATGACAGAGACAAAGTCAAACACTAAGAAACACCATGAATTTCTGTAAGTATACTATAAAGAAATTTCATGCTTTAATCATCTTATTTGTACTAAAGAATATAATGACAAACCTTTGCATCTGAGGAGTGAGAAATAATAAAATTGCTTAAAATAAAAACCAGATGCAGGGTTTACTGACTTCATGAGCAACAGTGGAAACCATGAACAGTAGAATAATACCTTTCATGCACTTAAAAAATTAATGCCACTTTAGAATTTTCAATTCAGTGAAAATATCTTCTAAATATTAAAGTAATAAAAGTCATTTCAGACTCTTAACTTAAAAAAATGTTAACCTTAAGACATTTTACATTGAAATTTTATATAGTTAAGTAATATCATTGAATGTATATATGAATTCTGTCCAGAAGGTATCCAGGCATGTAATATAAAAAATAGAGACATTTATTGAAGAAGATTCAAGAAACATTGTACATAAGACAATGACACCACAATTTCCTTCAAAGCAGGCACCTTGGGACCTCACACAGTTCTCCCAGTCACCATCAGCTGCCCTGTTGTATTTTCTTGAGTCTCATCGACAGTCTGAAATCTCTTCCATTTCAAAGGTGATTTTAGTTTTGGGAAAAGCCGGAAGTTGCAGGGTCCCAAATCTGGGCTATCGCGGGACTGAGTTACCTGTGCGATCTGATGTTTCTCCAGAAAACTCTGCATGAGAGTGATGCATGAGTGGGCGCATTGTCATGATGAAGCTGCTGATGACCAATTGCCCATAACTGCCTCCTCCTGAATCATCCGACTAGTTTCTGTGGAGAATGCAAAATTTGATGAAAATTAGTTGTTCTACTTGCTCAGTGATTTTGAATGTGACAGCCGCACAGCACACATGCTCACTCGAAGGCATCTACCACCCCCACTGACTAGTACAGTGAAGTTATCATTGTTCACATGTGCATTTTAGTCCATTCTCCTTGGCTGCCAGGATACGTCAAAGTTGCACAAACCATTCTTATATTAACAATGGCTGGACTTTTTCTGGACAGACCTTGTATATGAAATATTCTAGTTAAAAGAAAATGGCTGTCATTATATGTACACAAAATAGAAAAGTTGAGTCAAGGATGAAATATGACTTATAAAAACCAAACAAAGGAAAAGAACACTGTTGAATCTATGTATCATGAACATAAAGGTTCTTGATCCACAACCCCCTCCAAGACATGTTTGTTGCCCTAATAGCTGTGAATATTGTAAGCCTAGAATATTTAATTCTCAGTAGCTTTAAGTATTGCTTCAGCTGTAAATAGCCTCCTCATGCAAGATCATTGCTTTCCTGAATAAGCATATCAGAAAACTGATTGAAACTCCCAGCCAATCCCCACCATGTTGTCTATGTCCATGGATCCTTTATATTTGTTCCTTGAGTATACCCTTCTCAATCTTTCCCCTGTTATCATTCTCCCCACTCTCCTCTGGTCACTGTAAGTTGGTTCCTTATTTCCATGCCTCTGGTTCTATCTTGCTTGTTTGTTTGCTTTTTTCAGTAGTTTCCACTGTAGGTGAGATCATATGGTATTTGTCCTTCACCACCAGGTTTATTTCACTTAGCATAATAATTTCCATTTCCATCAATGCTGTCATGAAGAGTAGAAGTTCATTCTTTCTTTCTGCTTCATAGTATTCCATTGTGTAAGTGCACCACAGTTTTTTGATCCACTCATTTACTGATGTGCACTAATGGAAAGGGAACAAACCATATGGGGAAACATATTTGTCAATGATACACTGGACAAGGATTTGATCTCCAAAATATGTAAAGAACTCATATAACTCAACACTAGGAAGACAAACAATCCAATTAAAAAATTGGCAAAGGACTTGAACCTACACTTCTCCAAGGAGGACACAAAGATGACCCGTAGACATTTGAAAGGATGTGCACCATCACTAGCCATCAGAAATATGCAAATTAAAGCCACAATGAGATACCACCTCACAGTAGTCAGAATGGCCATCATCAACAAATCAAAAAAACAAGTGCTGGTGAGGATGTTGAGAAAACAGAACCCTAGTGCACTGTTGGTGGGAATGCAGACTGGTGCAGTCACTATGGAAAGCAGTATAAAATTTCCTCAAAAAAATTGATGTTTATTTCTTATGCATTTATCATATTCTACATTGTTTCTATAATTGTGTGCATATTTTTTACATTTATTATACCTGAAAAGTAATAGTATTTAAATAATTTGTAATAAAATATTAAATTGACTATAAAAAGTAATTGTAAGTCCTCTGCTATAACTTGAAAAGTTAAATATTCTGATATTGAGAAAGAACTGGAGAAGTTGGCAAATTGTGCAGATTTCATCTAGGTATTTCACACTCCATTGATATGAATATTGAAAGCTACCTCTTTATTAGTAGAAGTAATAATTGATCTTGTCCCCAAACCAGCCTTGCTTCCTGGTAGTCCCAAAAACCTCAACTAATCAACAAATTACTAGAAATACTGTCAGGTATATAAGGACATCCCATGCCCTCCTGATATAAGACAACGCATCTGGGGCATTATATGCCACAAAAACTCTATGTCATATAGGCCTGATCTACTGATCACTGCCATTTTACTCTGCATTAAGTCAAAGTTATTAATGTTTTTAACTTTTACTTATTGGAGGTATTTTAAAAACAAATTGTTAACTTAAACAGTATATTTTTTAAAGAATTTAAAAATACCATACCATCTTTAAAAGAGCTTCCCTGTCATATCCTGTTATTATAAATATACTATGATATTATTTTAGGAAAGGATTGAAAAAGCATTCTCTGCCCCTGCATATTAATAAAGAGGATTTAGTTGGAAAACACATTTGCTTTCATTAAAATCACTGTTATTTAATATATTCTTATGGCTGAGTAATAGTCCACTGTATATCTTGCTTACCCAATCATCTGTGGAAAGGCACTTCATTGTTTCCATGTCTTGGCTACTGTGAATAATGCTGCAGTGAACATAAGGGTGCATATATATTTATGAATAAATGCATTTAAGTTTTTGGAGCAAATACCCAGAGGTGGCATCCCTGGGTCATATGGTAACTATTCTTAACGTCTTGGAGATGTTTCATACTGTTTTCCATAATGGCCGTACCAGTTTACATTCCCATCAACAGTATATGAGGGTTGGCCCCTTTTCTCCACAACTTCTCCAAAATGCATTCCTTGTCTTGTTGATAATAGCCTTTCTAATAGGTGTGAGGTAGTTTCTAATTCTGGTCTGGTTTTAACTTGTTTTCCTAATAGCTAGTGAAGTTGAGAATCATTTCATGTATTTGTTGGCCATTATTTTTGGAAAAACATGGATGGATCTTGAGAATATTATGCTAAGCAAAAAAAAAAAAAGTGGAAAAAGTGAAGAACCATACTATTTCATTCATGTGAGATATAAAACTGAAAATAACAAATGAATAAATAAGACAAGCTAACAGCCCTGACCTACGTGGCTCTATTGGTTAGCCATCAACCAGCAAAAGTGAAAGGCTGCTGATTTGATTCTGGGTCAGGACACATTCTTGAGGTGTTGGTTTGGTTCCAGTTTGGGGCATGTATGAGAAGCAACCAATCTATGTTTCTCTCTCACACTGATGTTTCTGTTTCTCTTTTTCTCCCTCCCCTCCCTCTCTCTAAAAATAAATAAAAATCGTAAAAAGAAGACTTAACAAAAACTGATAGACACAGACAACAGTATGATGGTTACTAGAAGGAAAGAGGGGTGGGAGAAAGGTAGAAAAAGGAAGGGGGTGCAAATAGATGGCGATGGAAGGAGGCTTGACTTTAGGTGTTGATCACACAGTTTATTATACAGATGGTGCATATAGAATCGCACACTGGAAACCTACATAACCTTATTAACTGACCCCAATATATTTAACAAAATAAAAAATAATGTCAATAAAACTTTTAAAAATTACTGTGAATTTTATTTCTGTTAAATTATTTAGGTTTATTCTTCTGTTTACATGACTTTATTCTTATCATCTTTAACATTAACTTAATTGCTAACATTGGACAAGTGTTAAATGACAAAATCAACTTCATCCTAAAATTCCTAACAACGTCTTTAAAATCATAGGGTTTTATATTTTTTCCCATATTTCATGATGCTTTCATCTTTGGAAAACTTGTTCTATTATGTTCAAAATTGACAGAAATATATTCGTGAATTTTAATAAGATTGTCAGGATATATACATTCTTCAGATAGTTGCTTGTCTTCCACTGAAAAAAAAATATTTGAAAAACACACAGTAAACAGTTTGAATTGAGAAAGTTAAGTGCTATTGTTTTCCCTGTGGGTAGGTTTAGCAGTAAGTGAAACCCTCAGACAACTCCAGAAAGAATTAATGTATCTAGTCATGGGTTTGTCTGCAGGATTGTAGAGATGGTTATGATTGCTTCATGTTAAAGAAATTATAAACAGAAGGGCTGGAGGAAACCAATATATCTGAGAGATTTTGACAGGGATCCTATGGAGGAGAGCGTGTACATTATTATAGCTGTCAGATGTCAGCCAGGTTTGTTCCTTTATCAGAAAAAAACAATCGTGTGCTGATAAACTGAGAACCATTTTCTGAAACATGAAGATAGACACTGTTTTTTTTTTGTGTGTGTGAATGCATTCTCAGTAGTGGACACACTGTTGTAAATCTCTTACTGGCAAGATAACAGATTAGAAAGAAGGTGTCAATTAGAGGAAACCGCTATACATTCTTTGGACTAAACAGCATTGTATAGAGTCTCTAGAACACATACAGTGATAAAACACACATATTAGTAGCTCACTTAGACATTAATGCCCTGAAATGGAGATTGGTAAGTGATATTATAGATTATTTCTATGTAAAAGTTTCCATGAAGCAAACCATATATTCCATGGCTGTAAATAAGTCTAAAAATATAAAAGTGTTCTTAGGGAAAAAAAACATGTGCCATTATCTAGAATTCTTGCATATTACAGCAAGCACTTTACCTTACTCATTGTAAAATAAAATAAAAAGTTACTAGATGCAAAAACCTTATGATTTATACTGATAAGGCATAAGAAAAACAAATGATATATACTCAGTTTCTCTCTGAGGCTAAAATGGTGATTATTGTAAATTCTACCTGCAGATCCATAGAAGTTAAATAATTGAGCAAGAAGAATAATTGGATAAATTATTTTTAAGTAACAAGCAAACGGTATCCTGAGTACATGATTGTAATGGAAGTCAGCTAGACATTGAAGAATGGGATTTTGGAACTGTACTTACCTTTGGAGGTTTATAATGACTCTAATTTTAGCATTTTGGGGAAATGAGAGTTGAAACTCACTCAACTATTTGCAGTCTTCATCCTCACAGGAGAGCTGTTTGATTTCAAGTGTGCAATTGAAGAAAGATGTGAACCTTTTTATAGGTTTCTTGATACATTAAAGTCTGGGAGCTGAAGTTCCCAATTATAATGAATCTTAATTTCTTCCAGTGACAAAGCAAACCATTTGCATGTCCTGTTTTAAGGATGCATAATGTAAGGTACAGTAGAAAATATATACATTATACACACACACACACACACACACACACACACACACACATATATATATGTATTTGTAATGTGTAATCAATTCATGTTGCAATTCACAGTATGTTTGAAGATTACCTCCGTAAATTTTAATTAAGAAAGTTGTGGGGAGAAACAAGATGGCGGAGGAGTAAGTGGAAGCTACACTAATTTCCTCCCAGAACTAGTCTGGATTTACAACGTAATTTTGGAGAAATCATCTGGAATAACCAACCGAACACCAGCTGGAGAGAAGTCTTATAACCACGGAGAGACAGAAAAGGCCGCTACATCACAACGTGACCGGTAGGGAGTGCGGATACGCGGAAGGGCTGGCTGGGCTCACACGGGTGGCAGCTGAAGGGACTGAGAAACAGATCAGCAGCTGGGGATTCCCCCTGAGAAGGGCAAGGTCTAAACCCCCAGCTGGGCTTCCCAGCCTACAGCAACAAAGTGGAAAGTAAAATAGTATCCAGTTGAGAAAAACAAAAAGCCACAGGGTTTCTTGCTAGCCGGAGAGAAACAGCTGGAGAAAAAGAGCTCTCAAGCGGATCACATACAAAAATATTTTGGCCCCCACTTACCCTGGGCTCAAGCGGAGGAAAGGCAGAGAGGACTGGAGATGCTTGGGGAGAGTTTGGTGTGGTGGCTTTGAGGGGAGAGCTGGGGAAGCGGCCGGCCAGGTCCCAGTGCTGACTCATCACCAGTGCTGCAGGCAGACCATTCCCAGCCAAGTGGCGTCAGCCTGAGGGGAAGCCAAGGCCCTGCCTACAGGAATTAAGCTGCCACGACCACGGTCCTTAAGCCTGACAGCTAACCACAGATTGAATAGATTAACAAGAAGCCAGACAAAGGCAATAGATCCCTGAAAGTCTCCAACAGGCTGCCTAGGCCCAGACTGGTACAGGATCTGACGCCACCAGGGGCAGATCCAGGAAGTGCAGATCATTCTAAGAAGTACCAACAAACAATAGGAGTCACAAAAATGGGGAGACAGAGAAACAACCCCCCATCGAAAGGAAAGGTAGAGTCCCCAGAAAGAATGCTAAATGAAATAGAGGGGAGCCAACTATCAGATATGGAATTGAAAGCATGTATTATGGAGAAGCTCAATGAGCTCAGCGGAAACTACAAAGAACTCCAGAAAAACTACAGTGAACTCCAGAAGAACTATAAGGAACTTACTGAGAATTATACCAGCATCAAAAAGGACATGGAAGCTATCAATAAGAACCAGGAGGAAATGAAGAATACGATCTCTGAATTGAAGAACACAGTAGAAGGAATTAAAAGCAGGCTAGAGGAAGCAGAAGATCGGATCGGCGAGCTGGAGGACAATGTAGACAAAAACTCACAGACAGTGCAACAAAATGAAAAAAGGCTGAACAAGACTGAAGAGGCTCTAAGACAGCTGCAGGACAACATGAAACGTAATAATATCCGTATCATAGGAATTCCAGAAGGAGAAGAAGAAGAGCAAGGAATAGAAAACCTCTTTGAAAAACTAATGACAGAAAACTTCCCTAACATGAAGAGAGAAAGAATCATGCAAGTCCAGGAAGCACAGAGGGTCCCAATGAAGATGAACCCCAACAGGCCCACTTCAAGACACATCATAATTAAAATGGCAACATCCAAAGACAAAGAGAGAATCCTAAAAGCAGCAAGAGAGAAACAACTAACAACATACAAGGGAGCTCCAATAAGGCTATCATCAGATTTCTCAGCAGAAACACTACAAGCCAGAAGGGAATGGCAAAATATATTCCAAGTAATGAAAAACAAAGGCCTACAACCAAGAATACTCTACACAGCAAGACTCTCATTCCAAATGGAAGGTGAAATAAGGAGTTTCCAAGACAAAAGAAGGCTAAAAGAATACATCTCCACCAAACCAGCATTGCAAAAGATGCTAAAGGGTCTGCTTTAAGAAGATGAAGAAACAGAGAGAGACAGAGAGGAACATGAGTACAAAGGGGGAAAATGACAATGAATAAGTACTGAAAGAAAGAAGGAACTTCTACCATTTGCAACAACATGATTGGAACTAGAGAGAATTACGCTTAGCGAAATAAGCCAGGCAACAAAAGAAAATTACTTTATGATATCACCTGTTAAAGGAAACTAATGAACAACACAAATAAATGAGCAAAATAGAACCAGAGGTATGTAAACGAGGAATAAACTAACAGTAACAAAAGGGGAGATGGGAGGGAGAGAAGTGGTAAGAAGGGGAAGGGTCTAGTCAAAGAACATGTATAAATGACCCATCGACATGGACAACTGGGTGGGGACTGAATGTGGGAGAAGGGAGGGACAGGGTGCAGAGAAGCAAGAGGGGGAAAAAAGTGAGACAACTGTAATGGAAAAACAAACAAACCGAAAATTTTTTAGTGGGGGGAAAAATAAAAATAAAAAGAATAGAAATGCAAGTTCAATGAATATTAGAAGGACAAGGATTTTCCTTCACACTGTATATATTTTCTCCCTATCTGATCCCTCCAGAATTTGGCATTCTAAAGAAGTAAGTAATGACCTAAGTTTCTTTGCATAAAACTAATAAGACCAGTTGTTAATAACGATTTTTTTGACTAAGACTTTGACTGGAATGTCATGCCTAAAGGAGACATGCTTGGGCTTTGGTTGTTACCAAAAAGCCCTGAGCAACTGGGACTGACCTTCAAAGGTAATAAAAGTCCATGAGATAAAAGGCCTGGTACCTTGGATGGATGAGCGGTCCATAGCAATCTTTCCAGGGAAGGAACGAAGGTTGTTTTCCTGAAAGATGGCTAGAAGGGACCTTTAAGGCACAGTGGAAAACCAGAAGGACCTGGAAAAGACAGGTGTTTACAGGCAAGGCTGAATGCCAGGTATGTGGCTCATCTTCTGTGCCCTGAAGGGCAGACTGAAGGTCACCCTAAATGTTCCTTGCGTAAGTTCCAGCAAAGCAGAACTAAAGATCAAAAGTGATCATTTGCTGCTCTTGTTGTGTTTATGCAAATGAACAGGATAAATTAAAAATGAACTTAATGCAGTCCCTTTAATGACAAGGAGGGTAATCTTAGGGAGAAAAATCAAGATTCAAGGAAGATCACAATGCCCAGTGGTAGACTATAAAGTAGTGCAGCTAACCATCTTTAAAGTTTCTTTTCATTTAAAATTTGTTTTCATTTGAAAGTTAAACTATGTCTGTGGCATTATCAAAGATGTTTAATTTACAGGCAAGAAGAATGTCAAATGCCTTGCAACTGGATGTCTTTCCGATAAGACAATCCTACAGATCTATAAACTTGTGTGTGGGTTATGTTACATAAATTAACACATGTTTTCTGTTTTCAAAGGGCATAAGCCTATGATCTCATTACCTGAGTGATTGTCTGTACGTATAGGCCTCACTTAATCCTGTCTGCAGTGCTGCCTCCTGAGACTCAATGGTTTGGCTGAACTAAGTGGCTGGGTTGGTGAAGAATGGGGTGGTCTGTGGGCTTCACTTTAAAACTGGTTTCTCTTTTCTATTCTAATGGCTTGGACAGAAAGAGCCCAGAGGCCTGAGAGGGGGGATACCTAAAATATTTTCCTCAGTCCAAACTAAGTATAATGGGCAAAAGGGTTTTGGACAGGTGAGATGTACCTGGCATACCTTCCTCCAAAGAAACCCTTCTTTTCCCTAATGTGGGACATTGAAATATTAATACCTGTCTTTTGTCATCTAGTGGTTACGGATTGAATGATGTCCTTTAACCCTGTTGCCCCCAGAATACAACAAGGATGCCAGCCTGTTAAACCAAGCATGCCGTTGTCCAGAGACAGCCAACCAACCTTGAGTCTGCACGATCCTTCCCCTTGTGGGAAGGCCACCCTCCCCTCCACACCCCCACTCTTATTAGGGACGACGACCATGTTCAGCTTGAAGCAGCTAGAGGAGCTCGAGACCTTCGTCCATTGTCCTTTATAAGATTGTAAAGGGTCTCAAGTCTGAGAGGGAGGGATTGTTTTTTTAATTGTTAAAATATTTAACTAATTAATTAATTATTTTTTTTAAAAAGAAGAATATATGAAAGGGTGAGCCATGGGCATGGACTTGGGGAGGGGATTGTCGGGGAAGGGGGGTGCTGGGCGGAGGGGAGCAAAGGGGAAAAAAATTGGAACTATTGTAACAATATAATCAATAAAATATACTTAAAAAAAAAAAAAAGATTCTATCTGCACCGCCGAGAATGGCTGTGCAGTCCAACTCGTGAGTGACACGGTATCTGTCTCCTCCCGTGTTGAATCGACATCTTGCGATGATGCTGGAGTGTCCTCTCCAGTGAAGCTGAAGCTACAGAGCCTGGGCAGGGTGATATGGAGGGTCTGCTGTTGCCCATGCAGCAGATCCCCCCTCTCTTCGCAGCTGAAGGGTCCAAGGGAAAGACGGAGTCAATACAGCTTGGCTTCAGGTGCGCCGCAGGAGTTGCCGGTGTTGACTACAACGTCAAACCGCCTTAGGGACTCCGGCTCTGGATTTTCTGTCAGGGTTTACTCCCTTAGCCTTTCCCATAAGAGGTATGCCACAAGGCAGCTGAGGTTTTTTGGAGTCAGAGTTTTCCTTCTCTGATGTGCCTACTTAAACTCACTCCCTCTGAGCTCCAGCACTGGGGTAGCAATTTGAAAGTCATCAGGGGTATACAGGAAGAAACTCAAGTGTCTGGCATCAAGGCGAGCAGAAGTCATTGTCCCTTTTCTAACTAAACCCTCCCCACAAAGAGACACAGAACAGCAAGCTGGTGCTATATATAATATATATATATATATTCAAGGAAAACACTTCAAACAAAAGTTGAAAATAAAAGGTTGGTCAAGGCTATAAGCAAGCAAGGGGTCATGATTTTATTGTCAGACCAGGTTGAATTCAGGGCAAAAACCATGAAACAAGTTAAGAAAGTTGTGTTATAATGCTAAAGCATTCATTTCAAAATGAAGAGATACATTTTAATGCTGGAGCATGCAGATCAACACAAAAATAGTGATGAATATCTACCAACCAATCAACTAGCTTCATTATCTGACAAATCAGAATGACAGGAGTTCCAAGGATACATAGAAACATACTAATAACAGGAGACAAATTATCTGAATGGCAATCTAATTTTGTCATGCATCAATAAACTGAAGTGGTGTGGCCTGTAAAAAAAAAAAAAAGAAAAGAAAGTTGTGCCATGGAGATCGGTGTTTGTACACAAAATAGAAAAGTTGAGTCAAAACAAAGTTGTTTTGTTTTGTTTTGTTTTAAGAAACAGAGGAGTATCCTATGTCATATTTTTATTTTACTATTATTTTATGTTTTATCCTCACTTGAGGACATGTTTTCATTGCTCTTGGAGATAGGAGAAGGGAAAGAGGAAGAGAGAGAGAGAAACATGGATGTGAGAGAGAAACATTGATTGGTTGCCTCCCATATATGCCTGGACTGGGGATGGTGTCCAGACCGGCTATGTGCCATGACCGGGAATCAAACCCACAAACTTTCAGTTATGGGACAACACTCTAATCAACTGAGCCACACTGATCAGGGCAAGGTTGGTATTTTTGACTAACAGAAGTACTTTGCCTTATTCTCGGGTTTCAAAGATGTTTAGCTGGGACCTGTATTGTGGTGCAGAAAAAAACAATGAAATAAAACTCACTTATTCATAATTCTAAAAATATTTATTTTAAATCTGATGCACCGGAAATTATGATAGACACCCCTATGTTGCTGTAACTATTGACACCCCATGTTTTAACTACTAATATGCTCTTTATGTAGTTCTTAGAGTAGAAGATATTATTTATTTCTTAATGCTTAGAAACTCAGTAAACTTTTTTTTAATGTATGAATAAAGTAAGAAAATGTTTACTTTATGTACATTTTATTTTTATGTTTTAACAGTTAGATAATACTGGGTATATAATTTCATCCCCAATATAGCTTTTAGGAATGAGTATAAAATAACTGTCATTTAAAAAACTGATTTAAAAATTATTAATATAATTGTAATTGAGTAGAATAAAAATAACTTTATAAGTAAGTAATTAATGGAGTCATTCTATAAAAAGGAATTAGTCTTATTGTTTATTTGTTTCTTTTTATTTGTCTGATTACCAGATTCTGAATGAGAATAACCAGAAAATATGCATATATTGACTGGAAAGGTGGAAAAGATGTAAATGTTAAAGTTTACATTGAGCTCATTGAAAGCTGGGATTGGCCTGAGGAGAGCCAGATTATGAGGGACAGGAAGAAAAAAAAAAAAACAAATATTGTGAATTAAAGAAATTTTGACTTATTTTATAATTTTTCACCACTATAAAAGTTATACTTTACTAGCACTAAGATAATTTTCAATTAAACAAGTAAAAGTTTTATAAATATATGCAAACTTTCAGTATTAATCAAATAATTACAAATTAAATCCATTTTTGGGGTATAATTTTTACCCTTGAAATCAGCAATTAGGAGACCATGCAATTAATAACTGCTTCAAGGGTGTCTAGTAACATGGTCATAATAACTTTGATAATAGGGAAGATGTAATTCAATAGATATTATGGATTGTACCCTGGAAATAAGATAATCATAAAGTGGTTAAAACCCTACATTTTAAGGTATGTGGTTTTGTTCAATACTATTTCAGTTCTATCATGTATTTGTCCCATAATCTTGGGAAAATTATTGACCTGTTTGCTTTAGTTTCTTCATCCGGAAAGTGGAAATGATATTAATACTACATATTTCATAGAGACCTTGTGTGGTTAAAGATGTTAGTATGAAGGCCTTAGAATAATAATTGTTTTATAGTATAAGCTAAATAAATGAGACATGTTGTTTAAAATAATTAAATGTTCACACCAGACAATTACACTTTGTGGACTTGTCTTTCTAAGAAAATTATCAGAGATACTTACAGAAGTATATGAGGAAAGTAATCTAAACTGAAATAACAGCAACATCTAACACTAGGCAATGAGCTAAGCATGTATCTATGGAGCCATTAAAGTTTTTTTTTAAGAGAATTTTTAAATACCACAGTACTGAATTTTTAAAAGAACATAAAGTGTACAAAAATGTTATATTGGGTTAATATAATAATTATATATCAGCATAACAAAGATGAAAAGAAATACATAAATATGTGAAGAGTCATTATATTTGGATGGTAGATGATGGGTAAGTTTTTACTATATGCATGTGGGTATTTGGTAGCACTGTTTTCTTTTTCTATGTATCATGAGTTGAATTATGTCCCCAAAATTCCTATTTAAAAATTCAAACCTACAGTACCTCAGAAAGGGACCTTATTTTGGAAGAGTCATTGCAGATTTAATTAAGATGAAGTCACAATGAAGTAGTTGGATACCTAATGCAATATAACTAGTGTCCTTATAAAAAGGGGAAAGTTGGTGACAGATGGTCAACAGAATAAACTCCCTATTTCAAGCTTGTTTCATTGTGTGACCTTCATTTCCTATTACTATGTGTGCAGAAAAATGTTATCTCAGCCTGGACTGTGCACACCCTGCACAATAGCAAGAAAATCTCATTTTCAAAACTGACCTCTGGCCAGCTCCTAGAAAATGATCTCCAATCCCATGTACTATTCAACCTAATATGAGTGTTTTTATATGCCTGAGGCCTTGGGTCCCACTGCATCCATTCTGTATCAGTTGGATCAGAGCGTTTATGTTAACAATGCATCTATGATGACCACCTGATTTTATTCTGGGAATCCTGGGGTCACTCATGCAAGCACTGCATGCCTGGATGAGTGATTCCTAATAAAAACCCCAGAAATCAAAGTTTAGGTGTCCTGTCCTTGTTGGTAGCACTTAAAATATGTTATCACACTTCATGACTGGGAGAACTAGGTGTGTCCTGTGGATTCGACTGTGAGGGGACAAATGAAATCTAGTACTTCATTTTTTCTGACCTTTGTTTTCCCCCATGTACCTTTCCCTTTGCTGATTTAATATGTATCCCTTTATTGTAATATGCTGTGACCATGAGAATAATCGGGTGTGAGTCCTGTGAGTTCTACCAGGAAATTAAGAATATTAAGAATGATATTTGGGACTCCAAGTACAGCAGTTAGACTTACATTATCCAAAGTTACAAAGGTTAGGACATAAGCATGTTTGGAGTACCACTGTCCTGTTTATAATATAACAGAGTCAAATTATTTATGTAGTTTCAAATGAAGTATGTATATTTTGTACATTAACAAAAGGGTGTACTTCCGATATAGGATCAACTGAAGTAACAAAAGCTATTACATGACAATTAGAATAAAAATGAAAGAGAGAGGGAGGGGGAAAGGGAGAGAGGGAGGGAAAGATGAAGAGGGAGGATATGCAATTTGCTGCTACCAAGCATGTTGTAGTATCTATATTTTTATATAAAAACATTAAAGATAATAAAGCGGACTATATTAAATATCATTACTAACAAAGGCATAGTGAATTTGATAACAAGAGTGAAAAAAAGACAATGACTCACAGAGACGAACAGTAGCTTTCATGACCCTTTAAAACCTGTTACAAATAGAATGTGAGACTAGAAATATTGATCATTTGGAATTTGTTCTAAGAATTCTACTATCCACTTTGGGAAATAGGGAATTTAGTATGAATGTCAAGCCACCAGAATAGATGTTTTTTATTTTCTTTTTAAAGTAACATTTTCTATCATCACAGAAACAGCAGCTCTCTTGTTAGCTGTTAACTATTCCAGTGCATTAGCCTCCTCCTTCTTTTTTGAGGGACTGGACATTGTTTACCTTTTAAATCTTCTAAGTCAAATGTTAGTAAAACAAGATGGAAAGAGGGCCATTTCCATTGTTAATTTGTACCAGTCACATTAAATTCTGAGCCAGAGATAGGATTGTAAACAAGTATCTCCAGAGGGAAGGTAACCAAAGATTTTCAAATTCATAATAAGAATTATATATATATATATATATATATATATATATATATATATATATATATATATATATATATATATGTTTTTTTGAAATATAAATACATAGGGAAATAATTCTCTAAATTCCTCAGAAAGATCCTTGGCTATTCAGTTGCATTTTTCATCCATCCAGGACCCTCTCCCTGAGCCTAAATGTCTAAAGGAAGTAAGTGAAGATTTATATATTTTGAATGAGGACACACAATTAAGAAACAAATGGCCACAAGTCTAATACCCATGACCCATGAGGAGCAAATATTTTGGGGAGAAATGAAAGCAAACATTCTCCATCTCAGAGCATATTGATTTCCATAGCTCTGGAGGCCAGGACTTGAAAGAAACATTGAGAAATCTAGAGAAGATTTGTGTTGCCAACGTGATAGAACTGCATTCCTAGGAAGTGTTTAGATTGGTAAAATTAATGAGCCAAGTAATTTTAAGGTGTTTATACCTAAAGAAGAAGCTGTCGTGTTGGCCCTCAATTAGAATGGGGGTTTCAGTCCAGTTTGCTTAATTGTTGGGTAAAACATGACTACAGAAAAAAAAAGGAAATATTCTTCTTTTTGGAAGTGAATGTGAAAAGCTACTAATTTTTTTTTTTAAAGAGAATATTATCTTATACTACTTTGGGTTTATTACAAAGACTTAGAAAGAAAAAAAACTAGCAATTTTGATGTGTTTTCTCCCGATGTAACTATGCTAACGTGTAGGCATTTGTATTTTAAGAAGAATGTTGAATATCATAAAACATGTAAATACAATGTGCAACTATGGAAGTTAAAAAAACTCAAGCATGCTTCTCTAAACCATAAGCAGTTATGCTGCTTGACTCTGTACAAATTGCCATTGCTAGAAAATTTCTGTGAAAAGAAATTTTTTACAGATATAATACAGTCTTATGGTCATAAGGGCATGTATTGTTATTGTGAGCCTGTCAGATGATAAATGAGGATGAAGCTTCCAGAGATTAATTAGCTGAAAAGAATATCCACATATTTCAGTAACTTTGCATAGAAAGTTTGCATTCAATTTTATGCCAACAATGATCCCTTTTTATACCTATTAGCTAGCAATATGTTAGAATTATAAATCTGATAATGAATGAGCTGAGTGTTAAGCCAGCTTAAAAATGTAATTGATATAGTTTGGGTAAAAATATCATTATGAGAACACAATTTTACGTTTATAAAAATTAATTATTTTTGCTTTCTAAGTATTTTCCATCTGAAGGGTAATATGCACTTAAAACATTTTATTTATTCTTTTTTCCTAAATGTCATTAATAGCCTACATTTAGTGTTTGTTAAAAAACACAAAAAAAATTCTATAATTCCAAATTCACCATGGAACATAATCTATTGTTTATATAACCTATTCCTATGTACATGTTAATTATTTTATGTTTATGTATAATAATGTATATGTTATTAAATAAAAGTACTTACTGAGAAAAAACTTGAGCCTGCCAAAAGTAAATTCAATCAATAATAAATAATATCAAATTTGACTTTTCTGTTATTTTATTTATCATTTCAACTTCATCTTATTTGTTCATTAATTATTCTTTCATCAAAGATTTATTTAGGACCTGCTCTGTGTCAGGGACTAGGCAAAGCAGTGCTGCAAAAAGATGACTGGACCCTGAAGCAAATATATAGCACAATAAATAGTCTCAATGATTTAGAAATCAGATGGAGATGTGCACAGGTCTAACTGTTATTTAGTGTCTGTGCATGACACTCTGGATGATAATTGCAAGATTTTTATTAGTTTAGTGTGTTTAATTATAAAATGAAGTACCAATAGCATTACTATAAAACTAAAACTACTGGAAATGAATATAGGCACAGACCTTCCACTTTCCACAAAAATTTATTCAAAATGTACCAGAGATCTAAATGCAAAATACAAAACTCTTAAAAATTTTAGATAACATAGGATAAACGCTAGAGGGTAGAGAATAAAATTTTGATTTTATGGTCACTTATTAGGTAAAAATGGCATAAGCTCTATCTATGAAAGGGGAAACATAAGTTGAACTTCCTTGAAATGAAAAAATTTATTCTATAAAAATTATAATACTAAGAGAATAAAAAACAATGGACGAATTTTTGCAAACCACATACCTGACAAAAGACATGTATCCAACATGTTTTTTTACTGTACTTTTTTCATGTATGCTTTATCCCCCTTATACAACCCCCTCACAATAACCGTGCTGTTGTCCATGCCCATGAGTCTTTTTTTCCTTTTTGCTCCATCCCTCCACCCCCTAACCTCCTACTATAGCTGTCAACTTGCTCTCTCTGTCAGTCTGTCTCTATTTTGCTTGTTAACGCAATTTGTTCATCAGCTTCCACATGAGTGAAATTGTATGGTATTAGTCTTTTTCTAACTAGCGTATTTTACTTAGCATAATGTTTGTCAGTTTCTGTTAAAACTATACATGCTCTATAGCATCCAGAAGTAATACATATTTTTGGTTTTTATCCAAATGAATTGAAAATATTAGTTTTCATAAAACTCTTAACTCTGTGCATGGTACTTAATATATATCAAGATAAACTAAATGATGGAAGTTTTAATGATAATATGATAATGATAAGAACAAAAAGGATATTTATAGATGGTTAGATAAGTGCCAACTTAGAAAAATTTACTCGCAAAACTCAAAAGAATAAATGAATACTTCCATCAGGTTTGGGGATGGAGTATGACTATGTAGAAAATTTCTACAGAAAGATGTCATTTGAGCTGAGGATAAGTGAATCTAACAATGTAGGGCAGGAGATAAAGAGCTTTTCAGAGAAGAAACAGCATTTTCAAAGCAATAAATATTTCACATAAACTGGTAAATTTGGGAAACTGACTAGTAAACAAGTCTAAAACACTAGGTTAATGGCAAAAAAATGAATAAATAAACCCACAAGTTAAAATATTTTAAAGACACCTACCAATAATTACTTGATTTAGAGTCTAAAAGCTTAAACAAAAAGTATTAGGTTCCTTTTATAATAATTAGCTATTTCCTTTACATATTCAGATTAATATGCTATTAGAGAAGATAGTAAATTTATGAAAATGCATTTTTTTAGATGTGGTTATGGATTAACATATTTAAGGTTAACAGTAACTAAATAAAATTACAAATATTTAGCTATTTGAAAACTTCAGAAATTTTTCATTGCCTACTTGAACACATGAAGAAAATGCTAAAATAATAGATTTTGACTACTTTTTTCATCAAAAATTTTGCTGAATGAATAAGAATGAGCTAAAAAGTTTTATGCTACTATTATTGCTATTAATATTAACTTTTAATATAATCACTGAAGAGGCATAAGTGAACATTTTTTGGATGGGTTATCATAAAGCAACTTGACAGAGAAAAAACTTTTGAGGATTACACAATGAAAGCACTTTCTATGTATGTATGTTTGTATACTCAGAAATATTGAATCAATTTTTTTCTGTATAGCATCAGATACTTTATTACATTTCCAGATCAGTAAGTAATGAAAACATTTTATAATTACACTTTTGGAAAGAACCCAGAACCTGCAATATCCTGATTACTAAAACTAAAAGTCACTATAAGAAAGGTTATGAAATTTAAAATCTGTTATAAATTTTTGCTATGCTATTTAAAATGTATTTTGTTTTTCATACTCTATTGTTAAAATACATTATTTACTTATTCCTGATGATAATCTACTGTTTTATCTTTCTCTAAGTAAAATGCCAACAGCCTCCAAATTATTATTTTTTAAAAACATCTAAACTCTGGTAGGACCAATAACAGTGATACATGACAAAGATTACAAGGTGATTGATGGCTGCCCACAGGTCTGGTAATGACACAGTCTGAAGTGAAAATACAACTGATCTGGTGTGAAAAATACAGTTGTCTCTAAAGTCTTTAAAGCAGCAATGTGAATGTTCATAAGAAGTAGCAGTAGTAATTATGGTTCAAGTTTACCACAGTTAAATTTAGTCTTCGAGGTACCATTTATTATTATACCAAGTGCTTTTTTCTTTTGATGGTATCCCTAAACAAAACTCATGTTCATCCAAGAGAGACCAGACTTTTAAGTTGAACTATATCAACTTTGAAAAGTTAACGAGTAGCCTGGGGAGTTATGATTTACTGTCAGTCCACTAAGAAATGTCAGTGCCCTAGAATATGAGGAGGCAAGTGTCATCTAGCTAGATTTGTGAACTTTTCACTTTACCATTCAGTAGACAGCAAACAGAAAATTAGTCTATAAATAATTGAAGTTGAAATTTTTTGAAAATCTATCACAGCATGTTAAAAACAATTTTGTTCTTGAATTACTCTTGACAAGTAATAAATATGTCAAATGGTCTTTAAATAATGAAACATATAGAGCAACAGATAAGGTTTAATAAGAATAAGAGAAAAAAAGACATTAGAAAATATACTCAATGTACGATTTTGTTGGTTGTAGTTTCCGCGAGAAAATTTGAATATAAATCTGATTTTAAAATGCCAATTAAAAGTGGACAATTTGTATAATGATGTTTTAATATTCTAGAAGATAATGCAAATTTGTGAATAAACATTTCTGATTTTTCTATTCTGTAGATAGAAGAATATAATGTTTCATCTTTCATAAGAATTATAATAGCTACAAGTGACTCAATGGCTCAGAAAGAATAGGGAAAGACAAATGGTGAAATGTTTTAATAAAAGCTCAACTATATGATTCTTTCAAAAGTGTTATGAACAGATATCTAAATAAAAAGATGCCATGTTTTTAAAGTCCTAAGGAAACGTATATAACACTAAAACATTTTTATCCTTTCTGTAATGTAATACCTATAATATAGAAATATATACATTATATTTCTATATCATATTATATTATACCATATATAATATAATATAATATAATATATATAAAACTATAAAACTTAACACTGTTGTTAAACAAATTGCACTTGGTTTAACTACTTGATAAAAATCAAACTTTATGGGCATCAATAATTATGAATATTTTATGAAAATAATATGAAATCAAATGCTCTATGGCAGTCATCTACCACATAAAACATTGGTTTCTCTAATTATATTTGTTATTAAATTCTTAGAATATTAAGTATATCAAACTTACAAAAAGTTTCTTATTTCTGAACCAGTGAAAAGTTACTAATATGATGTCTCATTGCCCAAGAATACTTGAGTGTATATATTTTTTTAAATAAGGACATCCTCCTATGAAACTAGGTACTATCACCAAACCAGGAAGTCACATGAGGAAAGTGCTTGAAGACTCTGGAACTGTCTTACTCTGGATCAGACTTTTCATATATTTACTTATTCATGACTCTATTGCCTATTTTAATGATCAGTCATAATCCCTTATTATCAATATTTATTTTGATACTTGAACTATCCCAGATTTGGACAGTAAAAGTTTCTTTTGTGTGACTTTGATAAGCTTATATCATTCTTTGAGCACATCCTTGCTTTGTGGCATGTGTGGACACACACACACACGCAAACACACACATACACACACACACACATATGCGGAATGCTTCAGATCACTTACTAGTTTTTTGCTCCAGGCCCAGAGAGAGTAATTTCTCCATGTAACTTTGGTACCTTTTTAGGAGAAGATGAAACCATTACCTGGGAAAAAAGTTGTGCTCTTTGTTATTGGATTGCCACTGCCCTTAGGTTTTATCAATGAATAGAGAGAGCAATTATATGAATGAACACAAACATACACACACTTACATATATACTTATGGGATGTATATAATTTATAAATATACACACTTGCATATATGTGTGAATTTATAGAAACCACTACAGATTGACACCAAATCTCCAATTCCTATCTAATACCACAATGTTAATTTTCTTCTTTAATATATTTATGACTTCTTTATCAGGTAGGGAACTGGCTATGATTATCTTTCATCAATTTTCTTGTTTCAAAAACATAACTTTATACAATGATTCTCCCATTGTCTCTGTTGGCCATGCTCTTTGTAGAAAGACCCTCCTCAACCTACTCATGTTCCATCTATCTCCACTATATATAATTCATATATAGCTACATGTTATTTAATACATGTGGGGATAATTAAGAACATAAATTGTGATGGATAATATGGCTTGGCTGTCACAATCCATTTTTAAATTTATTTTTAAATTAAATTTATTGGGGTTACATAAGTTAATGACACTATATAAGTTTCAAGTGTACACGTCTATGATATATGATCTGTATATTGCATTGTGAGTTCAACACCCAAAGTCAAATCTTCTATCATTGTATATTTGACCCTTTTATCCTTTACTACTCCCACCCCACTTTCCTCTGGTAATCACTGTCAGAACATGGCAACAGCTGGACTGCCTGCTTGGACTTTTAACATATGCAAATGAACCACATGCAAATTAACCTGGTCCTAGCCCCTCCCACAGGAAATAAAAATGGACTTTGCTTGTTCCCAGAAGAAATGTTGATAGACCTAGCATGATATATTTACTGGCCTGGTGGGGGAAAAGCAGGGAAAAGTAAATAACCTGCTGAATGTGTTTATGGGTAAACTCACCCTAACCAAATGTATGTTCATAAAAGTGTGGAGATGGCTCCTGCAGGCACACATGCAGGCGATTCCTGCAGGTCTGCATGGGTGACCGGGAGTCTCCACTCCTCCTTCCTCCTTCTCCTTTCCTCCTTTCCCACTTTCCTTGCTCCTATAGGCCCACGAGTTGGTCTGGGAGTTCTCTCTTACCATTAACCTCTTTCCGTATCTTCCTTCACTAAACCTGGTGTCAAATCTTAGACTGTTCACTGGGCGACTTCTCAGAGCGAGGCTACCTGACAGCCACCATATTGTTTTCTATGTCTGTGAGTTTTTGTCAATTTGATTTTCTTGCTTGTACATTTGTCACTTTCAGTTTTATATCCCACATATGAGTGAAATTATATGGTTCATAATATTTTCTGTCTGACTCTTTTTGCTCAGCATCATATTCTCAAGATTATCCATGTGATCAACAAATCCATTTTAATGTCCTTCTAATATGCATTTTTTAATGGCAAAATTGAAAATCTAGAAACTGCATTTCCAAGGCATATTTGCAATTATTGTTCTTGGTGCGATTTAACCACCACCAAATAGATGTACTCATCCAATTTTGGCAAATGGAAGGAAAACTGATTTTGTATAGCACCTGCTATTTTTTGCAAGCATATATCATGATGGAGGTGTTTAGTGTTTCTTAGCTTCCTGATATTCATAGTTTATCATCATGGTACTTCCAGTCATGGCTGGCTTATATAGATTGTGCCCATTGAGTCATAGTCCTGTAGCCAGAGCTTGTAATGGCAGCTTCCAGATAGAATGACAGGCTATTTCTGCTTTAGTCACCTGCTTCATTATAAAGAACTGAAAATCATTTCTAAATATCAAACTAGAATTTGTTTCTTTAACATTCATATTGTTGCAGTGATACATTTAGTGTGCATGTGTGTGTGTGTGTGTGTGTGTGTGTGTGAATTTTTATCTTTCTCCTGGGATCTAGAATAAGAATAGAAATTTCATCTATTTTATAGACTGGTATGTTTAAACACCTAAAACATTGCTTGGTCCTAAGATTTTGCTTAAAATGATAATGTAAGACCTAAACATAATTACTTGATTTAATTTTTTTTTAAATCTCCAGTGCCATTAGAAATTCAGTTCATTCCATTGACTGTGCACTCCACCCTTCACTATAAAGACTTTCTGAGCAGGGTTTTGGTCTTTTCAAGCCAATTATTTCAAGAAACCAGAGACGAATCCTGAACTACAAATACATGATCTTCTAATGCCATGTTATCTATCAATCCGTAAGTCTAGGTATATGTAGTAGCAGGATTCCAATGTTACTTGGAAGTTGTCTGTGCAAGGTCAGATTTCAGAAAATTAGGAATGTAGTAATAATTCACATGAATATATGACTTATTCTTCCAGTGAACCTATTTCTGTTGCTGTGACACTTCTTCCTCAACACACAACTGGAAACCAAAGGAAAGATTCAATATGATCAGTTGCCTGAAGAAACAAGAATTGACTTCGACATATGTGTTCTGCAAATATGCTAGTACCAGCTGAGATTAAACTGCTGGGACATTAAAACCTCATTTGAAGATGTTCTTGAAAGATGAAAAGAATAGAAAGAACTTCTTTATTTGACTAAAAAAAGCTTGATATATTTTATGACCCCTTTGGAAGGAGAACTGGACAGTAGTATTAATCTACAAATGGACAATTACCAACTACTTTGTAAATGATCTGGAATTTGCAATAATCAATAGTGAAGAATTAGTTACAATGAGTTTTGAGTTATGTGAATAGAACACTTAAATTAGTTATAGAATAGGACTCTTCTCTTCCAGTCTGAATGTTTACCAATTCTTTAAATAATTGAATGAATAAGGAAGTTCAAATTCTGTGGACTTTGTCAATAATTTTATTAAGTACTTGCTATAGGCTATTCATTGTTCTAAATCCAGGGATAAAAACATTTCATGGAACATATAAAAATGCCTATCTTCCTGTAACCTTCAGATAGTTGTGGAGAAAGATGAGTATGGGATATCATCAACATGAAAATATGTAATACACTACCATAATATTAAGGAGATAAGCAAATGTTGGAAGTGGTTCTAATATTATACAGGGTACCTAATGTAACTGAGAAAAGACCAGTATTCCAAAAAAAGAAAGATTGATTACAACGACTGAGATAGACTAACTTCTATTATATTCCAGAAATATTGAGAAGTTACGTGTGTCTTAAGCAGTATAAGTCAGGGGAATGTAGTAGAGCATATAATGAAAGAGTAAAATGGTTAGCTGTGTGATTTGGTCTTGTTCTTTGGGTATTGTGGGAAGCCCAGTAGAGATTTTTGAGAAGAGAAGCTATCTGACATGAGTTAATTTTTAACAGTATCACTCCGGCTACTATGTGGAGAGAAGAATGGGATGAGAGATACAGGTTGTCAATAATCCAGGTGAGAAATTGTGAATTTTGGATCTTGGTACAAAGGACTTTGAAAGAAGTGGCCAGGTTTTAAATATAATTTGAAGGTAAAACAAAGAGATCCTATTGAGAAATCTTGCACCTCCTCCTTTGTCCCCAGCACAGTGGTTCCTTAATGGTATGGATATTGTTGTCATATGACTCAGATAATAGTTATCTATGGATTCAACAATATGGACTTCCTTTTAAGAATGGTAAGTCCTCACTTGGTGTCATTGATAGGTCTGCAACTTTAAGTGAAACAATGTATAATAAACCCAACTTTTTAATTTTTGATTTATGTCTTGTTTTTCTATTACAGAACTTTTTCCCCCATTGTTCCCCCCCACCCATCCACCCCTTCTCCCACAGTCAATCCCCACCTTGTTGTACATGTATAAAACCAATTTTTACCATAGGCTAATTGATATGAACAAGAGTTAAGTTCCAACTGAAATGCTGTTGCATTTCATTAACATTATAATAAAATGACATTAAATAAAACAACATCATTCACAATTCTGCTGTAAACTAAATTGGCCAAATCTTTCAAATTTACAATCTGCTAACAGCTAGGGCAATGCTATAACATAGCATTATTCCACAGATGGGTCAGTCTATTACTTGCATTGAGTTTTTCCATTAAGGATATAATGTAATATAATTAATATAATATAATATATGTATAAAATATAGTATGGATATCCATACTATATTAGATATTTAATCTGGTAATGTCTTTGCCTTTCCTGCCCACTATACTTCACAATCTTTACCTAGGAATTTACTGAATATCTCATTGATAGTCATAATATACTGAATATAATTGCTTTTGATCACAAAATATTATTTTATATCAAACTGTGAGAGAATACAAATGACCAGAGGTCTCATCAATCAAAAGCAGCGCTCTTAAAATAAGTTTTACTGGTCTGTTGAGTACTTTAGTATTTGGTAAGTTTCTTAAAAACAAGTTTATTTTTTCTGGAATATTTTATTTCTGGCCCCTGCTTCCTGACGCATGATAAGAAAGTAGGTCTGGGGAATATGAAAGCTAATCAAAAAGCTTAATAAGTGGATGGCTTTCAATGACCTACAAATCTTACACTGACCTAATTTTTTTATTTAAAGATAATGCATATTTACACATACATGCCTTCTCTGCATGTTTATTATTTAAAAAATGGATTTATAATTGTAGTAATAGAGATTTTATCAGAGATCTTCGTGGAAAGAGTAACAAGACTAACTTATATATCTTTCTTTCCATAGGCAATAATTTTTGTCTACTTACTAAATATGAGATTTGTTATGAAGATGACAGTACTAAACCAGAATAATTTCTGGAATGTGCTAAAGTATTTCAAGACAACAGTATAAACAAAATAACAAAAATAATAAGAAATGAGTTAAAATTAATAATGCAGAAAGATTATCAAAAAGCATGAAAGAAGTAAAACACCTTACTTATTTAAATACATATTTGTATTTTAAATAAATTGTTTCAGAAATAATGTTGTGTCCACGCTTTGGAAGAAAAAAAATATAAATCTTGAAATTAATCATCCCTTAACTTAAGTCATATACTAAAAAAAAAATCTTATAAAATCAATTTACCAGCACCTAGAAGAGAAGACATTACTCAGAAGTGTAAGATAACAACTAAGAGTGATTGTTCATTTCCTTAGTGACTAAAAGAATAATTGGCACTTTCTGTAATTTACTTGGGTGGAGGCCGTAGGATTTGTGTGCTTTTGCTGGCAAGTTTTCCTCCTGAGCAGGCAACAGGGGAAATGTTCTGGTCTATTTTATGGAGGTAATTTACTCCTGGAATTAGTTAATAACAGCATTGGCTTTTTAAAGCACAAGTTCTATCAAACTAATCTAAACCTGATCAATCAAGGGGAAGGAATAGATGCAATGTTTCTTGATGTGAGCAGTGATTTTGTAGCTACTGCACATAAAATATTTCTTAGTAAACAGAGAAAATATGTTTTTGTTAGAGACTGACTTTTAGTTGAAAGCAAAACTCCTTGTTCAATTGTCTTAAAAAAATTCACTGCCTTTTTGAAAATATGTGGATAATAACAAGAACAAGAACAATAAAGATGCAAAGAAGGAAAAAAGGAATATTCTTTATATGTAAACTGAATCCAGTTTCACATACTAACAATAATGACATTATCAGTTATGTTTGAGCAGTATTGGTTACTTTACATGTATGATATATATTATAATGCATTGACCCAACCATGTATGTTAGTTATTTATTATTATAAGGAGGCTAAATTCATTCCTGCCTAGGAGCCAAATTTTATAAACTGAGGCTTATCTACCTCCTAAAGTAATGCCTATTAATTCTATTTGTATCACTTCCAATTCATTATTTTTAAATAATGAATTGATTTTGCTTCTCTTTGTTGAAACAAAATAATGTCGCACTTTTTCAATATATTTATTAGAATGGACAGATAAGCCCCATTCATTTATTGGTTATCTAAATTGTATACATTAATACAGATCTCTTTGACTGGCATGAAATAAATATGTATTGTCTGTATGAGTTTGCACTTCTTACTAGCATTTGGCTTAATGTCCATTTCTATAGCAGAAATACTCCTTTACTATAAATGAGACCAAATCCACAAGTCTGGTAACAAAGAAATATATTACTCTATTTCAGAGGTGAAAGAGATATTAAGTATAATTAACTTAATCATGATTTTTATGCTTGAATCCCTCCTATAACATTGAATAAACTTCTTCAATTCAATTGAAATCTCAGGTATTGAGTACTTCTACTTTAGCTAGCACTATGCTAAGTTCTAAATATATAAAGATATAGTGTGATCATTCCAGAGGCTCACAAATCAATAATAAGATAGGAAAATATATAAATATAAACAAATATAACCCAATAAAAGTAACTTGTTAAAATATTGCACAAGATATACTAGGAGCATGAGGAATAAACTACTTAGCTCTATCTGAGAAAATCAGGAAAGACTTAAGTAGATAGTTAATCTTGGGATTGAAAATAATGAAGAAGCAGGAGTCAGAAGAGAGACTGAGAAATAGCTGGTTGACAGAGAATATTATACACATGTAATGACAAGTAGCTCAATATACCTGGGACATAACACTTGACATAGCAATTCAAAATTATTTTTGCTCCATCATCTTCCGCAATGGATAGGAAGGTTTTGTGAAAGAAAGTACTTCCATCTTTCTACTCTTCACAGAAAAATGTCTGTCAGATTAAGTTTTTTAATAGAAATTTTACCTGACCAATTAAAATTGGGAATTATAATCATTAAGGGTGTAGTTGGAACAATATATTTGGATAACCTGCTCATAATGTCTATGTGGAGTGAGAAGAGAAGATGTCTAAAGATCTAACTTGATGAATATTAACACTGAAAGGTGAGTAGGAAAAGGAAAAGCCATGCAATATCATGAAAAAATGTAGTGGCCTGGCTGCTGTACCTCAGTTGTTTAGGGTATCATCCCATATACCAAAAGTTGCAGGTTCAATTCTTGGTCAGGGCATATATTTAGATGATGGGTTTGATCCCCACTCAGGGCACATGTGAGAGGCAACCAATCGATATATCTCTGTGTCTCTGTTTCTGTCTCTCTCCCTCTCCTCCCCTCCCTCTAAAATCAATAAGCATGTGTTTGGTTGAGGATAAAAAAAGAATAATTAGGTATATTAGGAGTTGGTAGAGATATTAATACAAATGCAACAAAGATAAACAAATCTCTCAAGATGTGTGGTAGCAAAGTGTCAAGTTAAGTAAATATATTAATTAGTTACTGGTCGGAGGTAGCTGAAAATATCTGGGGAGTTGTTTCATGAAGTAGTTGAGCTTAACTCATATACTGAGCTGAAGTGTGAATTGACAGTAAGAAGTCACATCAAGTAGTAATCCTTAGAGTGGTCCTGCAAAGCAGGATTCTTCGTAGCCCTTTTTCAGAAATTAAAACACTGTGGTTAGGGAATTAAATAACCAAAAGTATTCCAGCTAATTATCTGTAGAGCTGAGATATACATTTAAATGACTGACTCATAGTGGCATGTTGAACTTAACCTGAGCTCTTCAGAGCCCTTTGTTCAAAAATTTGTTAAATCATTGGTAGATGAGGTGGCCATGGTGGGAAAATTTATACCACAAAAATTGACAGCAACCACTCTGTCAGTTTTTTTTTTTTAAATAGTAGAGCCAGTTTGGTATTAAATACTATGGTATTTAAGCCAAAGTGGAACTTGTTATTAAAGGAATTTATGTATACACTTAAGCTTAAGGTGATATTGTATTCAAGCATATGCTATTATTTGGTTTATATACTATAAGAATGTTAGAAGTGCTCTAGATCTATAAAATTTTGAGTTAACCTTAACACATAATAATTTACGTTCCCAATAAATACTAACACATGAGTACTTTCATACACACACACATGGCATTTTATGTAGCTGTTGAAAATAATAAAGCAGTTTATATATATATATATATATATATATATATATATATATATATATATATATATGGAATGTGTCTAAGCCACATTGTTAAATGACTAGAACTAGCTGCGCAGTAGTGCATATAATATGCTATTTGTGGTTAAGACTTATACGCATGTCTTCATATGAGCAGAATATGTATGACATACAAGACCTATTAAAAAAATGATAGAAGTAGCTTCTTTCTAGAAGGAGTATGGGTAAGCTGAAAGAAATAATTCAGTGAAAGTTGATTCTAATGTATTGCTTTATGTATGCATTACATAAATGATTATAAAAATCATTTAGTAAAATCATTGAGAAGACAGATACTTAGTGAAGGACTAGTACTGGATATAAACACCTTCCAATTTTAGATATTTTAACATTTACCTAGATTAGTAAAATGTATATAACTAACAACCTATTGTACTTGCCCTCTCCTTACTTTCACAAATGCCAGTACCTTATTGTTGGAAACGCCCCCATAGTAATTAATTTAGCAAGTTTTGTGTCAGGGCCCAGGGGGGCGTCCCGGAAAGTGCTCAGAGGCGGTCGACGCTCCGATATGAACTTTGCGGACGTGGCCATTGTCTTATCCCAGGAGGAGTGGGAGCTCCTTGATGAGGCTCAGAGACACCTGCACTACAGTGCGATGCTGGAGATTTTTGCACTTGTCGCATCTGTGGTGGATTTAGCGTCGGCCTGCGAGCTAAGTGTCGCTGGTTCGATCTTCCAGTCAGGGCACATCAGAGAAGGAAAACTCTGACTCCAAAAAACCTCCGCTGCCTTGCGGCATACCTCTTCAGGGGAAAGGCTAAGGGAGTAAACCCCGACAGAAAATCCGGAGCCGGAGTCCCTAAGGTGGTTTGACGTTGTACTCAACACTGGCAACTCCTGCGGCGCACCTGAAGCCAAGCTGTATTGACTCTGTCTTTCCCCTTGGATCCTTCAGCTGCGAAGAGAGGGGGGGTCTGCTGCATGGGCAACAGCTGGCCCTCCATATCACCCTGCCCAGGCTTTGTAGCTTCACTGGAGAGGACACTCCAGCGTCATCGCAAGATGTCGACTCAACACGGGAGGAGACAGATACCGGTTATAAGCTCATCTGATTGGCAAAGGAAACGAGCGCCAGGGGTCTCCTCTGATGGTGGGAGAGGTCATCGCACCTCACTGGACAGCTACTGCCCGCCTCAAGCTGGGCAGCCCCCAGCCAATTAGGTACCGTCTCGCCATGGCTCGCCTGCCCCACTGGGTGCGTGGGCATCAGAGAGGCATCTCTCGAAAAGTGGGCCACAAAACACTCGCACCAGGCAATTCCAAGCAAAAAACAAGAAAGAAGCCTCCAGCTCTTCGCCTTGCGAGCTGGAACATCAGGACCATATGTCCCGGACTTACTGCAGACCTTCCGTGGATCAATGATGCCAGGAAAACCGCCGTCATCGACAGGGAACTGGCACGACTAAACATCGACATTGCGGCTCTACAGGAGACCCGGTTGGCCGACAACGGAACTATCAGAGAAACCAACTACACCTTCTACTGGCAAGGGAAGTCTCCGGACCAACCAAGACAGCACGGTGTTGGGTTCGCTGTGAAGAACACGCTTGTTAACTCCATAGAGCCACCCACAGGAGGCACAGAGAGATTACTTACCCTCCGATTGTCAACAACTTTCGGCCCAGTCAGCATTCTTAACGCGTACGCCCCAACCTTCTGCGCCACAACCAAAGAGAAAGAACAGTTCTACCATGCACTGGACGAAGCGTTATCCAAGATCCCCAGAAGTAACGGTCTTTATCTCCTTGGAGACTTCAATGCAAGAGTAGGAGTCGACCACATGGCCTGGCCCACCTGCCTCAGAAACTTTGGGAGAGGAAAGATCAATGAGAATGGTCAGCGACTGCTTGAGCTTTCGTGTCACCACGGCCTGTGCGTGACAAACACATTCTTCAAGTGCAAAGAGATCCACCAGGTGTCATGGAGGCACCCCCGCTCCCGCCACTGGCACCAGCTTGACCTCGTCATCACCAGAAGAACGGATATTGGCAGCACCCTCCTCACCCGCAGCTACCAAAGTGCAGACTGCGACATGGACCATGCCCTCGTGGTAAGCAAGGTGCGCATAACGTCGAAGAGGTTGCACCACTCCAAGATGAAGGGTCGCCCACGCATCAACAGCAGTTGTGCCAGCAACCCAGTTAAGACCCAGCAATTCATCAACAGGATGGAAGATGCACTCGGCGAGGGAATGGCGGCAGACGACATTATCGAATCCAATTGGTCATGTCTCCGCGATGCCATATACAACTCCGCCATTATTGCTTACGGGAAGAAAGAGCGGAAGAACGCTGACTGGTACGAGGCTCACTGGGAAGAAATGGAACCCGTGATCGAGGCTAAGAGGAAGGCCCTACTGGCTTACAAGGCTACGCCCACTCCCAGTACACTTCAAGCTCTACGGGCTGCCAGGAGCAAAGTCCAGAAGACCGCCCGCCACTGTGCCAACACCTATTGGCTAAACCTGTGCAGAAGCATCCAGGAAGCCGCCGATATAGGCAACGCACGAGGAATGTATGAGGGTATCAAGAAGGCAACAGGCCCAATCCCCTCCAAGATCGCCCCCCTTAAGTCCAAGACAGGTGAGGTCATCACTGAACAGAAACAGCAAATGCGGCAGTGGACTGAGCACTACCTCGAGCTGTACACAACGAGGAACACCGTAAGAGACACTGCTCTTAACGCCATCCCAGACCTACCAGTCATGGAGGAGCTAGACACCCCACCTACTGCGGCAGAGCTCAGCAAAGCCATCGACCGCCTCGCTTGCGGGAAAGCACCAGGAAGCGACGGAATCCCTCCAGAAATCCTAAAGATCGGGAAACCAGTCCTGCTACAGCCGCTCCACCATCTACTCTGTCTCTGCTGGAAGGAGGGTTACATCCCCCAGGATATGAGAGACGCCAACATTATCACCATGTACAAGAACAAAGGAGACCGCAGCGACTGCAACAACTACCGGGGCATCTCTCTCCTCAGCGTTGTCGGCAAAGTATTCGCCCAGGTCGCTCTTGCCCGCCTGCAGACCCTTGCTTCCCGCGTCTATCCAGAGTCCCAGTGTGGCTTCAGAGCTGGCCGATCAACAGTGGACATGATCTTCTCCCTACGCCAGCTGCAGGAGAAGTGTCACGAGCAGCATAAACCACTCTACCTTGCCTTTATCGACCTCACGAAGGCGTTTGATCTGGTCAGTCGAAGCGGACTCTTCAGCTTGCTACGGAAGATTGGCTGTCCACCACATCTGCTTGCTGTGGTCATGTCCTTTCACGACAACATGCACAGCACGGTGTCCTACAACGGCGCAACCTCTGAGGCCTTCCCAGTCAGCAGTGGAGTAAAGCAGGGCTGCGTCCTCGCGCCTACGCTGTTTGGAATCTTCTTCTCCATGCTCCTCCAATACGCCTTTAAGGACTGCAGCGAGGGTGTCTTCATTCACACCAGATCCGATGGCAAGCTATACAACCTGGCCCGTCTACGAACCAAGAACAAAGTCAAAGAGGTGCTCATCCGTGAGATGCTCTTCGCCGACGACGCAGCCTTGACATCACACTCCAAAGAGGGACTCCAGCAGCTAGTCACTTGCCTTGCCCACGCATGCAAGGAGTTCAGACTAGCCATCAGCCTGACGAAGACGAATGTTATGGTTCAAGGCATGGGGACTCCCCCATGCATCACCATCGACGAATACACCCTGGAGGTTGTCAACGACTTCACTTACCTCGGGTCCACCATCTCGAGCTCTCTGTCAGTCGACTTGGAGGTCAATCGGAGAATCGCCAGGGCAGCCACAGTTATGGCCAGACTGAACCGGCGAGCGTGGAACAATTCCAGCCTCACTGAGAAAACCAGACTGCGCATCTACCAAGCCTGCGTACTCAGCACTCTCCTCTATGGCAGTGAGACGTGGACCACCTTACGCAAGGCACGAAAGGAAACTCAACAGCTTCCACATGAGGTGCCTGCGACGCGTCCTGCATGTCGCCTGGCAGGATAAGGTCCCCAACACCGAGGTGCTGAAGCTAGCCAACATGAGCAGTTTGCATGCAGTTCTTAGTGAGAGACGCCTCAGGTGGCTCGGCCATGTCAAAAGAATGGATGCAGGCCGTATCCCCAAAGACCTCCTCTACGGCGAGCTAGCAGAAGGCAAGAGGATGACAGGGCGCCCCAAACTGCGGTTCAAAGACATCTGCAAAAAGAACATGACACAATGCTCCATCAATCTCAACACATGGGAAATTCAAGCAGACGACCGCCTAGCCTGGAGGCTCGCGGTCAGGCAAGGTACGTCACGCGCGGAGGCTGCGCGGAACGAGGAGGTGGTCCAGAAATGATCGAGGCGGAAGCAGCATCAACAGCAGCAACAACAGCCATCTGCCTTCACATGTAACAAGTGCGGCAGGGATTGTTACTCCCGAGTCGGACTGCACAGCCATTCTCGGCGGTGCAGATAGACTCTCGGGAAGCTATGCCATCGTCTCTCGAGACGGACGGCTGCCGACGATATGTAGGTAAACCAAAGCACTTCTTCCCTTGTCAAGTAATTATGTTCACATCAGTCCATTTTATCTCTATGATAATACCACAATTTGCTACACATCAAATTGTGTTTAACCTTCTCACAAAGGTGAATATTTCCACCTTATGTTTTCAATTCTCATTACTACTCTATTGGGTGATGCTTTCAACCATGATGGTATGACTATTTCCTCTTTCCTCACCTACTATTAATCTGCTCAATTTAAATTATGTTGCTAGTTTTATTCTCCTAAATCACTAATTTGTTCATGTTAATTAATTTAAAGTATTCAATCAATGGCTTTCTACTCTAAAAAAATGACAAATACATCAATCTGCAGGTTAAATACTTTCACGTTGTAATTTCAGTATGGCTTATTTTAGGAGTTAATAAGAGCAGTTATTAAAAAGAGGATCAGGTACCTGAAAATGACTCATCCAGAATCTGAATACACTTATCAAGAATCAATCTGAATACACAGTAGCAGTACGTAACATATAAGAGCAGATGTTGTGTTTAAAGGACAAAAGTATTAAAATATAAGCTTAAGCATACCCAAGTTTTTAACAAAAAGAAGTATCAAAATAAAGACACCACCAAATGGCTGATAAAATTAATATTAATATACATTTACTAATCAATGTTCCAGTAATGTTAAATACCCCTTTTATCCGGCCTTTATGGTCTGTGAAACTGCATGTCTATCTAAGCCTTCAGTAGTCTTGGAATTAACATTGTTGGGTACAATGTACGACAAATAAGAGGTCTGCATATGTATAACTTAAAATGTACATCACCCTAAATTCCATATTTAGGGAATTTTTATTTGATAATTCTTGGCATTAGAAATCAGGCCCCTGAAAAATCAGGTTCCAAACATCCTTATTCTTCTCTGCTTTAATCTCTTCACCCCATATCACCTGATATGTCTGATAGTCAGATTTAATCTACAGTACTTACACTGCATGTTTATATATTTTATGTATCTTAATGCAGTACATAACTGAACATCTTAGTGGTCTGGAATTTATCTTTGTGTATGTTAATATATGAATATTTATCTAATATTTTTAAATCCATTTGTCTAAAAATTTGTTGAATTTTGTTTCTCTTTTGCATCACTTTGGCACAAATGTCTTTTAAATAATATGCATAAAGAAAATAGCACAAATCATAAATTCACTTCTGGATGAATTTTCATTAGTTGTACCCACCTATGTAACCAGGACCCATCTCAGGAAATAAAACAGTTACCTCATGGTACAGTGTTCCCTTATTCATCTTTCCAGGCATTAACAGAATAGATAATTTCACCTGTTTTTGCAGTTTACATAAATGGTATCATACAATGCACACATCTGTGTGTGTGTGTGTGTGTGTGTGTGTGTGTAAGCTTCTTTGGATCAAGAGTATATTTGAGCCATTAATATATTGTTTCATATACTATTAAATTATTCATTCTACTTGCAGTGGAGACTTGAATATGTTAATGCATCACAATTTATATATTCAACTGCTGATGAACATTTGAGTAGTTTTCAGTTTGGTGTTATTATGAGTAGTGTTAACATAAATATGTAGAACATATCTTTATATATATATATATATGCATTTCTGATGGCATAAGAGTGGCCTTACTGCATCATAAGAAATGAATGTGTTCAGCTTTAGATGCTTCCAGTTTTCCAAAGTGGTTGGACTAATTTACATTCCCAACAACAGTGTACGTAAGTTCCAGTGGTTTTAAACTCTTGCCTTAAATTACTTAGAAATTTTACTTTTAGTCATTGTACTGGGTCACCATAGATATTCTTATGAGAATATCTAAATTCATTATTTATGATATTCATGATAAATTGTTTCCCTGTTTCCCTTAGGCCTCATCTGTTCTTTACTTTTTCACTGTATCTCTCTGACTCCAATTCATAAAATTTCTCTGCTTTCAAATGTTTACATTGGGCCCACCAGAATAATCCAGATAATTTCCCTCTTTTATATCTATAATATTAATTACATATGCAAAATGTCTTTGCATCAGTATCTGAATTAGTGTTTGATTAAATAACCAAGGAATGGCAATCTTGAACGTGAGGAGTATCTGGCTACCACACAAACTAATGAGTTAATTACCCTTTCCTGGATACTGGCACAAACTTGAGGTCCTTATAAGACTAATGCCTTTATTACTCATGACAAAGCCAGCAGTACTTTTATGAAAATAGATGTGTACGTTTCCATTGTCCTTAGTCCCATGGATGTCACACAGATTATACCTGCACATATATTGGGTTGGATTGGAAAAGAAGCCAGGCCTAAGGACCTAGCACATTTTGAGCATGCCACACACACTGCAGTTAGCAGCGAACAAGCTTGTACTCTTCCCACCAGGAAGCATGTTGCTACAAAGTTGTCACACTGAGTTTTTTTTTTTTTTAACCTATTTAGTTGCCTATGTGACTAGCCACACAGACTACTCACTGTAAGGAGTGAGACTAACCTTGCAATTTAGGAAACTCAACAATAATGTACAGTGATACTCATGGTTCATAATAGACTGGCTCTCCCAACAAATTCCTTCGCATATCTGTTCCACTTCCACTTTCATAAACTTGACCACTTCTTTCTCTCCTACTTTTCCTACTCCTACTCCTGGCTCTTTCTCAAAATGGCAGGAATACGCTTCCAACATAAGGTCAACAACATAAGCCAGGTGCTTCCCAACAGAATTTTCTACAGGGATGGAAACAGTATGTAATCTGAACTATGCATATGTGGTTACTAGACATTGACATTCATTTAATGAATTGCATTTTAATTTAATTAAATCTAATTAATTGAGATTTAAATAGCCACTTGCGGCTAGTTCCCTGTGTAGCTCTGAAGGTTTCATCTACTTGTAATAACCTTTTGTGAGTATTTAAATGACTAACTCATTTTCTGAAGCACGAAGAACACCGTAACAGACACTGCTCTTACCGCCATCCCAGACCTACCAGTCATGGAGGAGCTAGACACCCCACCTACTGCGGCAGAGCTCAGCAAAGCCATCGACCGCCTCGCTTGCGGGAAAGCACCAGGAAGCGATGGAATCCCTCCAGAAATCCTAAAGAGCGGGAAACCAGTCCTGCTACAGCCGCTCCACCATCTACTCTGTCGCTGCTGGAAGGAGGGTTACATCCCCCAGGATATGAGAGATGCCAACATTATCACCATGCTTGCCTTGCCCACGCATGCAAGGAGTTCGGACTAGCCATCAGCCTGACGAAGACGAATGTTATGGCTCAAGGCACGGGGACTCCCCCATGCATCACCATCGACGGGTACACCCTGGAGGTTGTCAATGATTTCACTTACCTCGGGTCCACCATCTCGAGCTCTCTGTCAGTCGACTTGGAGGTCAATCGGAGAATCGCCAGGGCAGCCACAGTTATGGCCAGACTGAACCGGCGAGCGTGGAACAATTCCAGCCTCACTGAGAAAACCAGACTGTGCATCTACCAAGCCTGCGTACTCAGCACTCTCCTCTATGGCAGCGAGACGTGGACCACCTACGCAAGGCACGAAAGGAAACTCAACAGCTTCCACATGAGGTGCCTGCGACGCGTCCTGCATGTCGCCTGGCAGGATAAGGTCCCCAACACCGAGGTGCTGAAGCGAGCCAATATGAGCAGTTTGCATGCAGTTCTTAGCGAGAGACGCCTCAGGTGGCTCGGCCATGTCAAAAGAATGGATGCAGGCCGTATCCCCAAAGACCTCCTCTACGGCGAGCTAGCAGAAGGCAAGAGGATGACAGGGCGCCCCAAACTGCGGTTCAAAGACATCTGCAAAAAGGACATGACACAATGCTCCATCAATCTCAACACATGGGAAGTTCAAGCAGACGACCGCCTAGCCTGGAGGCTCGCGGTCAGGCAAGGTACGTCACGTGCAGAGGCTGCGCGCAACGAGGAGGCGGTCCAGAAAAGATCGAGGCGGAAGCAGCGTCAACAGCAGCAACAACGGCCATCTGCCTTCACCTGTAACAAGTGTGGCAGGGATTGTCACTCCCGAGTCGGACTGCACAGCCATTCTCGGCGGTGCAGATAGACTCTCAAGAAGCTACGCCATCGTCTCTCGAGACGGACGGCTGCCGACGACGACGAACTCATTTACTAAAATTTTTTGCCCATATTATACCTTCTCAGGGAGACTTTTTTTGACTTCTTTATATAATGCTGCAACTTCTTCCCACCTGATTTAAACATTCAGCCTTACCTTCCCTACTTTATTGACTTTATAGCATCTTTCATTTAGTAATATAGTATTTGAGAGTGCATTTATTATATTTCTATGTTTAAGGCTTTTTGAAGACATTTTAATAATATAATCTTCTGGTCTTTTCCCAATTGATATTTTTCTTTTATTTTCTAGAATCAAATGTATTACTTTAAAACTTTCCATAAATATTTTCATTCTCAGATTTATTATCTTATTACAACATCTAAAATCCTTTTAAAAAATAAGCAACTATAGTATTATGTAGTGTATGAGGTGTCATATATATGACTTTATGCATTTGTCAAAAACTATAAAGGGTGAAACATATGCAAATTTAAAAAATATACAGATTTAAAGAATTTCAGTCTGGAATGCTGAATGTACAAATCCAATCATATTACATAATTATTTTAATGAGGGTTTGGAGAAAGTAACTTTGGAATATTGTTTGAATGGGTAACTAAGGCTAAGGGAAAAAGAAAACTAAACATAACTACTGTTCTCTCCTTGGTAAATTTATTTCTTACACGGATACAGGGATATGAGTTATAAATTCTAAAAGTACTTTACATATGTACTAGGGTTGAACAAATATGTAAATAATAGTAGATAATGAGAGCCAGGTTTCTCACTGTCAAGAGTAAGAAGGTATAGATAAGCACACACAAAGGGCTATAATAAACTCTATGATGCTAGATTAGAGTAAGAGAGATAATGAATATATATTACACATGCTTATACATGTATATTTACATATTTAATTCTATCTATTGTCAGGTAGATGACTGTCATCAGATATATGAATACAGAAATAACTATAGATATGCATGTATATATGTGTTAATGTGATACATATATTTACTAGCTCTGTCAATTGAAATTCAATTTCATTACTGATCTTCAAGCTGATTTTTTATGTATTACTCTTCAAATTCCATTGTGAAGAATTCAAAGAAAGTCATATTTGAAAATGGTAACTGTTTTGCAAAGCAAAAGAAATGGAGAGTCAATCAAGTGTTTAGTCAGGGAGGAAAAAACGGGAGGGAGAAGATTATGAAGAAAATAGGGAAATGAAAGCTGTCGGGGTTGAAGAATTGACCAATTGGTGGTGTTCAAAGGTTGTTGGATGCAGGTATTTTAAGAATCATCTGGAAAAATATAACATGGTGGTCAGTTAGGAGTTAATCCTGCATATACCTCAATCCAGATATGTAAAATTCATGGGAGTTTAACAATTCCTTACTTATATATCTGCTATTTTTCTACTTTATATATTATGTAATTTCCTTAATAACAGAAAACATTTTTTTCAAGCTTTTCACTCATAGGAGTTTCAAACAAACTAGTGAGTGGGGTCTAATAGATACTTAATTTTTAGTGTATAAATTATCTAGATGTATGACTATAAATATATATAATACATATGTTGGATATATGTAAGTTTAGAATTTGGCACAAGTCAGTTATGTATATTTATTAAAAATTTAGAAAAATACTCACAAAGCTTTAATAACATCAATTTTAAGTGTGATGTAGTAAATGTTTTCAATTAAAAGGCGTAATACTGCCCTGGCTAGTGTGGCTTAGTGGATTGAACACCTGTAAACCAAAGGGTTGCTGGTTTGATTCCCAATCAGGGCACATGCCTGGGTTGTGGGCCAGGTCCCCAGCTGGGGGCACATGAGAGACAACCACACATTGATGCTTCTTTCCCTCTCTTTTCCCCTCCCTTCCCCTCTCTCCAAAGAATAAATAAATAAATTAATTAATTAAAAAATGATACTTAAATGATTTCGATAAATATTAAACTTTATCAGTTTAAAATTGACTTTTTTGGTTAGTGCATGGCCTTATTTCATTGTTTTATTGTTTTTTTTGTTTACACTATTACAGATGTCCCCATTTTTAACCCTTTTCCTCCCTCCATTCAGCCCTCACTTCCCTCTTCTTTCTGGCTGTCACCACACTGTATTCTGTGGCCATGGATTATGCATAGATGTTCTTTGGCTAATCCCTTCTCCTTCTTTCACCCAGTCCCCCCACCCCTGTTACCTCTGACAGCTGTCAGTCTGTTACATGTATCCATGTCTCTGTTTCTATTTTGTTTGTCAGTTTATTTTGTCTGTTAGACTTACATATAAGTGAGAATATAGTATTTGTCTTTCACTGACTGGCTTATTTCACTCAGTATAACACTGTCCAGTTCCATCTATGCTGTTGCAAAAGGTAAGATTTCCCTCATTTTTACGGCTGAATAGTATTCCGTTGGGTAAATGTACCACAGCTTTTTTATCCATTCATCTGATGGTCACTAGGGCTGTTGTAAATACACTGCTATGAACCCCTATGTTTGTAGCAGCATTATTTAAAATTGACTTTTAAATCTAATTATATTTAAAAGTGATTTGGGTAGGACTTAATTTTATATATATTTTATAGGCCTTGGTTAAAGCATTTTCAAATGAATAGTTTTATAATCAGGTAGAGATGAGCAAGTGGGAAAGAGAAATGTGGGGAAAAAAAAAAGACTGGTGACAAATTGTGGACACAGATCACATTGAGAACCCTCTGCAGGTAGAAAACAGACACTCTTAATCAATGTTTATAAAATAATAATTAAATATGGTATTCTTTAAAATCTTGCTTCGTATGTATGGATTTCTATGATATTATTTTGCTCATATAATTTTGGCTTTGTTATTATTTTTAGATATTTTTTATTTGTTGTTTTTGCTTTCCTAATATCTTTTGTAAACTTGTTATGAGAGGAGAATTTTCCTTTCACTTTATTTTATACATTGTGTAATCCCACCAATATTGTTATACTAATCAAAGTGTCAATAAAGATGTGAAATGAAAATCATTTTATGTTTTTCCAGTCTTATTTTTCCATATATTTTCATTTTCAAATTTACATAATGAATAAATACATAGTCTATATTTTGACATAACTTTAAATAGGGCTTTTTTGAGATATGAAATTTTATACATGTAGATGATCCTTTCTAGCTTCAATGATATAGTGGCATTGATTCATCTAAATGAGACTTTTAATGTCACTGCACATTTCCTGCTAAATGGAATGCAGAACATTTGGCATGCATTAATTTATTGAAATGGATTTATTTTTATTATTGTATATATATATGAATATGTATATATCATGTGCATATGTAATTTTCTTTCTTGATTTTTCCTATTATGAATATGTATTATAGTGTGCATATGTAATTTTTCTTTCTTAATTTTTCATATTTCTATGCAAATGGGAACTACATAAAATAAAACATTTTCTAACTACTGATTTAAAGGAAAACCTAAGTACCTGTCTACTAAGACAGCACTCTTAGTAATTAACTTGTTCTACCACAATATTACTTTTAACCTCAATTTTCCTCAGTTTCCTCATTAAAAAAAAATGGAATCCTACTGAGTCACCTCTAAATTGATATTACCTATGAGTTAAGGATATGGATTTTTAAAGCAATGTTATTGAAAATGATATTAAAATAATAGTTTCAAAGAAACTGACTCCATACATATAATACATTTGTATTAAAAATGAGTATTTGACTATTGTGCTGGCAACTTTATTTTTATATACACTAAAGGAGATAGTTCATCTTTTGAAATCCTCATAATATTTAAAAGGAATGATACATTATTGAGAAAAATGCATATTTCCTACCATTTTTCCAAAATATCTACTACTTTTTAGAAATATAGTTTGAGTTCATAGACATATGACTAAATAACTAAACACCAAATGCATGTGTGGACTATTGAGAGATTATTTTTCATAGATACCTTGTATTTTTGCATATCCTGACAGTGAGTCAATTCTGCTTGTTGTTCTTCACTATATTTTTAAGCTGTCTGTAAGGCAAATGGGCTTGTTATATATATATATATATATATATATATATATATATATATATATATATATATATATATACTGGTATATTTCCTTAAGGCAAAGGGCAGGTTTGCTATAGCCTTGGGATATAGTGATATTTCCCTCTGAAGATAATAGCAGACATGGTTGCTGTCCAGTGCAATAAATGAAATGCTTCCATCTAAAGCAAAGAGTAGTTTTGCTAAATAATGCGTGCTTTCTAATCTCAGAATTCCTCTCCTTTAATGCAACCCATGACATAAATAGGGATTTATCCGGGACTATATTTTAGTGCACCAATATACAAATCATATGTTGATCTTCATGCTACTTGCTGTGCTGTGTGTAATATAATTCTTCCTCTCTGACCTAGAAGTCTTAGGTCTTATAATAACATCTATGAAAGTGCAGCATGCAAACTTGTTAGTTGGCAAGCAGGGTAAGATCTCAGACCCTTGACATTTCTTAATAGTTTAGCTGTGAAGAACTGGATACTCACAGAGACAAGTTTTTCTTCCCTTTGTTTAATTTAAAAATTTTTTTTATTTAATCCAGTCAATTACTTCTCTTTTTTTCATTGTTTTTCTACTATGGTTGTCCCACTTTTCCCCCCATTGCTCCCCCCTATTCTGCTCACCCTTTCTCCCACAGTCAACCCCCACCCCATTGTCCATGTCCATGGGTTATTTATACTAGTTCCTTGACTAGACCCTTCCTCCTCTCTCTCCCCCTCTTCTCTCCCTCCCCCTTCCCCCCTGGCCACTGTTAGTCTGCTCCTTGTTTACATGCCTCTGGTTCAATTTTGCTTGTTTGTGTTGTTCATTAGTTTCCTGTATTAGGTGATATCTTATAGTATTTGCCTGGCTTCTTTTGCTAAGTATAATTCTCTCTAGTTCCATTTCTTCTCTATAATTTATTTTTCCCTTTTTATTAATTTTATTGGAATGACACTGGTTAACAAAATTATATAGGTTTCAGGTACACAGTCCTACAACAATCATCTATACACCGTATTGTGTGTTCATCATCCCTAGTCAAGTCAGTCCATCATCATTTATCCCTCTATACTCTCTAAAGTTCTCCCCACTCCCTCCATCCTCCCACAATCACACACTGTTGTTCATGTGCATGATTTTTTTCTTTTTTTCTCAATCCTTCCACCACAACCCCCAGCAATATCCCCAGAACTCTGCCTGTTCTCTATCTATGAGTCTGTCACTATTTTGCTTGTTAGTTCATTTTGTTCATTAGATTCCACATGTGAGTGAAATCATATGGTATTTGTCTTTCTCTGACTGGCTTATTTCACTTAGCATAATCCTCTCCAGATTCATCTTTGCTGTAACAAAGGATAAGATCTCCTTTTTTACAGCTGAGTAGTAATATTTGGAAGCAGCCTAAGTATCTGTGAGTAGATGAGTGATTCTCTGGAGGAAGAAGAATGAGAATCTGTTGAGTCATTTATAGGACTTTAGGGACTCCATGGAAATCAATATGAACAATTGGCAATGAATGGTCTAGACATTTGTTTACTTTTATTGAGGGGAAATTGAGGCAATGACCACTGATTAAGTATTGGGAAATAATACAAAAATCAGCATGCTGAATGGTATCCTAATTGTTGCTAACTCTCATATCACGAGGGGCATTTCCTTGCCATCTGGCTTTCAGCTCTAGTCTGCCCCACTTTAATAACTAGGACTAAGATACATCCTGGATGAACACATTTCTGTGGCTTACTCTGGCAACAGTTACACAGATGTGTTATCTGTACAAAGAAATGAAAGGGAGACATTCATGTCCACTATAGGCTGAAACCACAGCACTTTAAAAACTTTGGGTGATTGGGAGTTAAAGAAGCAGGATGTATAATACTTGTAAAAGAAGAATAGCAATACCTGGGCCATTTTATTGACTGGACTTTTTTTGAGTCTATCATGATGATCTTACATTGATTCAGAAAAAAAGAAACACAATGTCCTACAGTTATTGACATTGAGTGTGAGCTATTATTTGGTAGATTTGGCATGCCTGAGGAAATTTCTCTGAGACAGAAAAACTTCTATGTGAAACCACCACAGATACAGCCTTGAATTATATTGATATTTTGGATTTGATTGCCTCAGATGGGGTTTCAAACACCACTGCAGTGGATTTAGTAGGGAATAAGAAACAGAACCAAATAAATCTAGATAAATTCTTGCAATCAACTCTTTTGATAAAAAAGACACTTCTAGCTTATGTTAAAATTGACAAAAAATGTAAGAGATACTATTATGGCAATAAGACAGAAAATGACCTGAGTAAAGAGGAACTTATTTTAAAAAGGCACTAAATTATCTGAGTTTAGCCAAAGAGTGCAAACTGTGTGCTTCCAACAGAAAAGCTAAGTGATGTGGCTGTGATTAATGAGTCAAGGGATTCTTAAAGCTGAAATTAATGGTATCAATAATAATGACCTCACAGCCATTATGGACTTTGGCAAATCAAAAACTTTGAGAGTTTAGTTGAGCATCAAGCAACCACATTACACTTGAAACTAAAAATAATGCTAAATATACTACCTTGGGCATTGTTTCCTTCCATGAATTCTTAATCCTTCCTCCCTTTTTATTCTGTCTTCTGCTGCTTTAAAGTGAAAAAAAAAAAAGATTAGAAATGGAGCTAGGTTCTCCTTAGTCCTAAGGGTAACTGATGACCGTGCACAGCTAGGAAAATTTGAGGGCAAGAGTATCGAACTTTTATGGCTTTCTTAGATATGAAAGTTGCACCCTACCTGGCTCCTATAGGGAGAAGAGCTTGCAAATTCAAAGATAAAGTATGAGCAAAATTTTCAGAATGAGAAAAGACAATAATGTGAATATGTGTGTGTGTGTGTGTGTGTGTGTGTGTGTGTGTGCATGTTTGTGTGATGGGGCTTTTGGCCAATACAATGTATGTTGTTGTTGCTTTTATCTCTGAATTCATTGTAAAAATATATGTTACATACTTATTCCTGTGTTATATGTTTCCCTTCCCATAAGTGTAAGAGGGAATTCTAAACTAATGATACCTTTGGGTTTTTGTTACTGAAATGAAGGCAACCCCTACAAAAACCCACCCTTTGGTATTTTGGATGTGTTGCTTACCTGGCAGGTTCAATTATGGACAACTATCAGGTATAATCTTTTCAAAAACTTCTCTTGGCTTGCTACTGCTCCTGTTGAAACTAAATGCTATTTGACTCTGTGGTCTAATATTCCCATTTCATGGTGTGTCATCTTGGACTCATTGACTAAAATGGGGAGTAGTATCCAAAAGTCTCGCTAGTGATATGGGAAATACATTGAAGAATGCAACCAGGACCTGCTCTAGTACTAACTTGCTTACACATGAAAAAATAACAAGTATCTCTTTGGCAAAATTTGTTTCTCTACACCATTCAAAGCAGAACTGGTATCTCGCTGAGGCTGTCCATTTACAGAATTTCACCTAAAGGAGGCCAGGCTCACTGATGTAAATTTAGGCAGATACATTCAATGGGATTCACTTGCTACAAATGTTCAATTTGGGAAATTTCTGTTTTTTGGCTATTGTGGATAATACTACTATAAACTTTCAGCATGAGTTTTTGTGTGAACATATGTTTTCTTTTCTCCTCAGTATATACCAAAGGGTATAACTGTTTGGTCATATAATAGTTATGTTTAAACTTTTTGAGAGGAACTGCCAAACTGCTTTTCAAAAGTGGCTATACAACTTTACATTAATATCAGCCATATATATAATGGTTCCATTTTTTTCACTTTCTCTCTAGCACAAATGCTTTATTTTTAAATTAATTTAAAAAAATAGTCATCCTGATGGGTGTGAAAATATATCTCATTATAGTTTTGATTTTCATTTCCCTGATCACTAATATTGAGACTTTTTCATGGTCTTATATGTCTTTGGAGAAATATCTTTAAAATTAATTGTCCATTTTAATTTTTTTCTTTTTATTATTGAGGAGAAATGGTACTTTATATAATTTAGATACAATGTATTATAAGATATATAATTTTCAAATAACCTCTCATTCTCTGAGTTGTCTTTCACTTTTTGATGGTATATTTTGAAGTATAAACAATTTAAATTCTGATGAAATTTAATGTAACTTATTTTATCTTCCATGGATGGTATTTTTGGTCTTATATTTATGAAAGCTTTATCTAAACCAAAGTTATATAGATTTACTTCCAATTTTTTTCCTAAGAACTTTATACTTTTTTACATCAAATATTTATGTGTTTGACCATTCTGAGTTATTTTTTTGAGTATGGTTTGAAAGTGCAACAATTTATTCTTTTGCACGTGGATACCCAGTTATTTCAGCACTGTCATTTCCCCATTGAATTATCTCAATATTCTTGTCAAAAGTTAATTGATCATAAGTATAAAGGTTTATTTCTGCTCTCTGAATTCTATTTTATGAATCTATATGTCTACCCTTATGCCAGTACCACACTGTCCTGATTATTCTAGCTTTATAACTAGTTTGAACCCTGGCTGGTTTGGCTCAGTGGATTGAGCATCGGCCTGCGAGCTAAGTGTCGCTGGTTCGATCTTCCAGTCAGGGCACATCAGAGAAGGAAAACTCTGACTCCAAAAAACCTCCGCTGCCTTGCGGCATACCTCTTCAGGGGAAAGGCTAAGGGAGTAAACCCCGACAGAAAATCCGGAGCCGGAGTCCCTAAGGCGGTTTGATGTTGTGGTCAACACCGGCAACTCCTGCGGCGCACCTGAAACCAAGCTGTATTGACTCCGTCTTTCCCTTGGATCCTTCAGCTGCGAAGAGAGGGGGCGTCTGCTGCATGGGCAACAGCAGACCCTCCATATCACCCTGCCCAGGCTCTGTAGCTTCAGCTTCACTGGAGAGGACACTCCAGCGTCATCACAAGATGTCGATTCAACACGGGAGGAGACAGATACCGTGTCACTCCCGAGTCGGACTGCACAGCCATTCTCGGCGGTGCAGATAGACTCTTAAGAAGCTACACCATCATCTCTTGAGACGGACGGCTGCCGACGACGATAACTAGTTTGAAAAGCTAAGTCATCCAAATTTTAAAAATTATTTTGATGATTCTGGTTCCCATGTCTCATTTCTATAGTCATTTTAGGGTCACTTTGTCAATTCTGAAAAACAAAGTCAGCTAGGATTTTGATACAGAACAATTTGGGGAATAATGGCATCTCAACAATATTACTCTAAATTTCATTCTAAAAAGTTTATAACTCTACCTTTAATATTTACATTTCTGATAATTTTATATGAATATCTTTTTATGTGGTTTGAAGAAAGGCAACAATTTCATTCTACCATCTTGGAGCTCTCTCATTCTAAATTAATAATCTTGTGGGTTAATTTGATCCATAAAGTGGACTTTTTTGTGCTTATTTGCATTGAAATAGGTGTTAATTTTTTTCAATTATGTTTTGTGTCCTAAGGAGTACATATTTTACATTTTTAGGCTAAATTTATTCTGAAGTATATTTTATTGCTATTATAATGAAATTGATTCCTTAATTTAATTTGTATGGTCATTGCTAGTGTATAATTTATTGTTTTTAATATTTTAATTATATTTTTCATTAACATTTATTCTTCTTATATGTCTACCTGCAATCATCACGCTGTTGTCCATATCCATGAGTCCTTTTTTTCATTTTTGCTCAACCTCCCACCCCAAATCAATCCCCCACCAATAGTTGTCATCCTGCTCCCTGATTCTGTTTCTATTTTGCTTGTTAGTTCACTTTGTTCATTAGAGTCCACATATGAATAAAATCATCTGGCTGGCTTATTTCACTTAGTATAGTGTCCTTCAGATCCATTTATGCTGTTGCAAATGGTAAAATTTTCTTTTGTTATGGCTGAGTAATATTCCATTTAATCTAGAGTGTTGTTCAATGCCACAATATCCTTTCAGATTCTCTATTTGGAAGATCTATTTACTGGTAACAGTGGGGTTTTAAAATCCCCAATGATGACTGTATTGCTATTGATCTCCTTCTTAAAGTCCTCCAAGATTTTTCTTATGTATTTGGGTGCTCCTATGTTGAGTGCATATATGTTTACAAGGGTTATATCCTCTTGTTGGACTATTCCCTTAGTGTTATGTAGTGACCTTTTATTTCTTTTGTCATGGTCTTTGTTTTGTAGTCTATTTTGTCTCATATAAGTATTGCTACCCCAGCTTTTATTCATGTCCATTTGCTTGTAATATTTTTTCCATCTGTTCACTTTCAGCTTCTACAGATCTTTTGTTCAGATATGAATCTTATGTAGACAGCATATATGTGGATCATTTCAGGTATTGTATTTTTCTTTTCCTCCTACTTTTTATTCTTAGTTTCTATATTCTTTTTTTTTTTATGCTGCTGTAGTTCCCACTAAATTCTTGTAGCCTCTATGAAGCTCCTTGTAGTTCTCAATGCATTCCTTGAGCATTCTTATAGCCATTATTTTGAACTCTGTGTTTGATAGATTGCTTGCCTGAATTTCATTTAGCTCTTTTTCTGGGGATTTCTCTTTTCTTTTTGATTGTTTCTTTACTTTTTCTTTTTTTCTTTTTGTCTCCCCATTTTAACTGACTCTTTTTGTTTGTTTCTGCATTCAAATTGCTCTGCCTTGACTGCCTATCTTTGTAGGGTGGCTTTATGTGGTAGGAGTCCTAGGGGACTCAGTGGTGCAGTCTCTTTGACCTCCTGATCTACATTCTTTAGGGTTGCCTTTTATTCAGTTTATGTGTGCTGTCTTGTTGTACTTGGACTTTGGTTATTGATGGCTCATTCTTTGTTGGGTTCTCCCCCTCTGGCTGGCTGACTGAGAGTCACAAACCCCACCACATCTTATATGTTATTGTATAGGTATTCATAGAACAATGTAAAACTACTTAGAAAACTATACTTATACTAGCAAAAGTATTCCCTACCACATCAGAAATATCAACAGCAAATGAGTAAAGAGTAATAAAAGTGGAAAGAGATTAAGAATATTATAAGATAGGAAAAATATGAAATTAGTAAAGGGGCTTTTCTGCCGCGGCAGCCATTGGAGAGGAGCAGCCATGGCTCTCCGCTACCCCATGGCTGTGGGCCTCAACAAGGGCCACAAGGTGACAAAGAACGTAAGCAAGCCGAGGCACAGCCGCCGCCGTGGGCGTCTCACCAAGCACACCAAGTTCGTGCGGGACATGATCAGAGAGGTGTGTGGCTTTGCCCCCTATGAACGGCGCGCCATGGAGCTGCTCAAGGTCTCTAAGGACAAGAGAGCCCTGAAATTCATCAAGAAAAGGGTGGGGACACACATCCGTGCCAAGAGGAAGAGAGAAGAGCTGAGCAATGTCCTTGCAGCCATGAGGAAGGCAGCAGCCAAGAAGGACTGAGCCCCATCCCCTCTTGTATAATAAAAACCTGTTCAGAAAAAAAAAAAAAAAAAAAAAAGAAATTAGTAAAGGGGAAAATGATACTTTTAAGGAAGAAAGAGGAGAAATAATAAAGGTAGGAATTATAAAGGGAGAAAATAAAATGTAAAACATAAGTAAAAAGGGAAGGGCAATGGTAAAATAGAATAAGAAAGAGGAAGAGTATGATAAGGATTTGAAATAAAATTTAAAACATAGTGAACCAATAGGAACAAAATTGAAGAAAAGCAACAACAGTGTCAATAACAATGACAGGTGAGCAATGATTAATGAAGGTGGAAAAAGAATAAGAATATTATAAAAAAGAAAAGAGACTATGAGATGGCTACAGTAAAGTAAATTATTTTGAGAGGATAGAAGGAGAAGAAACAGTAAGAGTAAGGAATATAATTAGGGCTAATAAAGGGATAAAATAAAATTCAAATTCAAATAAGCAAGGGCAGGGGGAAGACAAAATGGAATAAGACAGGTGGCGATTAATCAATGAAATTTTAATTTTAAAAAATAGTGAAAAACTACGAATAAAATTGAGGAAAAATAGCAATGACCACAATATCTATGCCAAACACATAACAATTAATAAAGGTGGAAAGAAAATAAGAATATTATAAGGAAGAGAAAATAAATGAGAGCTGACTAAAGGAAATAAATGATTTTGAGAGGTTAGAGGGAAGAGAAATAGTAAAAGTAAGGAATAGGAACAAGGTATAGAAAGGGGAAAATAAAATTTAAAACAAAAATAAAAAATCTACAAAGAAGGCAAGATGGGGTAAGATGAGGAAAGAGTACAATGTGAGATTTAAGATAAAAAAATAAATAAATAAATAAATATAAAATAATCTAAATAAAAAGCATAATAATAAAAGACAAAAACAATGAATTGATTGAAATATATGTGAAGAAAAAATAAATATTAAAAAACTATGTGAAAGAAAAAAATAGCACAATTCTGAAGAAGAACTAGGTAAAATTCATCTCAGCAGTTTGGTGTTTCCTTTTTGTCTTCTTCTGTATCATCCTCTGGCTTTTTATCAGCTCAAGGTCCAGCTGTGGGTCATCTATCTTCTGGCAGCACTGCCTTTACCACCTTCACCTGCCTCTAGATGCCAAAAAAAGGAAGTCACATATTGGCAGTTGATATAATTTAGGAAAAATTGTTTACCAAATTTCTAATGAATTTTAAATTGTTTACTTATATAAGCTCATGTTCAACATTTCAAAATTGAATATTTAAAACAATAAATTTAAATATAAGTAAACTATTACTGGCCTAAACAGCCTACACTTAGAGACTGATATCACACATATATTATTTTAAAAGGAAGTATAATTTAGATCATTGTGAAAATTAAAAATAATTTATTTTCAACTATAATTAACATTTTGCATACAGAATAACTACATTTAAAAACACAGTTTCTGTTTTGAGTTTATTCTAGTGTGTGGTGTAAGTTGGTGTTCTACTTTAATTGTTTTTGCATGTACCAGTCTAGTTGTCCCAACACCATTTATTGAGAGACTGTCTTTACTCCATTGTATTCTCGTGCCCCATTTGTCAAATATTAATTGACCATAAAGACACCAGAATAAATTTGAAATGGATAAAAGACTTAAAATATAAGTCAGGTTACCATAAAAATCTTAGCAGAAAACATATGCAGTAAAATTTCATATATCTCATTTAGCAATACTTTTGCTGATATATCTCTTAGGGCAAGGAAAATAAAGGATAAAGTAAACAAATGGGATTATAGCAAATAAAATGCTTATGCACAGCTAAGTAAGCCATCATCAAAATGAAAAGGGAACTGGCTGTATGGGAGAACATATTTGCCAATGATATATTGGACAAGGGTTTAATCCCTAAAATATATAAAGAATTTATGACTCAGCACAAGGAAGACAAAATATCCAATTTAAAAAATGGACAAAGGACTGGAATAGACAGTTATCCAAGGAGAACATATAGAGGGCCCATAAGGCATATTTAAAAATGCTCAACATCACTAGCCAACAGAGAGATGCAAATTAAAACCACAAAGAGGCATCACCTTATACATGTCATAATGGTTCTCATTAATAAATCAACAAACAAGACGTGCTGGCGAGGATGTGTAGAAAAGGGAACCCTAGTGCACTATTGATTGAAATGCAGACTGGTACAGCCACTGTGGAAAACGGTATGGAGTTTCCTCAAAAAATTAAAAATGAAACTGTGTTTTGACCCAGCAATTCTGTTACTGGGAATATACCCTTAGAATCATGAAAGACCAATTCAAAAGAATGTATGCACCCCTATATTCATAGTGGTGCTGATTACAATAGCCAAGAACTAGAAACAGCCTAATTGCCCATAAGTAGATGAGTGGATCAAAAAAACTGTGGTACATTTACATAATGAAATACTACACAGCACACACAAAAGCAGGAATCCCTGTCTTTTGTGTCAGCATTGATGGAACTGGAGACTATTATGCTAAGTGAAATGTCAGTCAGTGAAAGACAAACATCATATGATCTCACTTATAAGAGAAATCTAATGAACAAAATACACTAATGATCAAAATAGAACCAGAGCCATGGAATCAGGGAATATACTGACATCTAGCTGTAAGAGGGGAGGGGGGATATGGAGACTGATTGAAAGGAGGTGAAAGGATTAGTCAAATAACATACATGAAGGCACCCAGAGACATGGACAATGGTGTGGGGACTGACTATGAAATTGTGAGCAGGCTGTGTGGAGGGGGTGAAAGGGTAGGGGAAATGGGATATCTGTAATAGTATAAATGATAAAACATCAAAAATGAAAAAAAAATAGTGAAACAATTTACAAAAAAAGAAGAACAGTTTCTGGAGTTATTATTTTAGTTAAACCCTAAGTTATTGAAGTTGATTTTAAAATCAATTTCATTCCTCTCATTTTGAAAAAAGAACAAACATGGTTTAACTAGATTAACTGCATAATCCTGGAAAATTTATTTGCTAATGAAAGCTGTAGTAATATGGAAATAAATTATGCTATGTAGTTACTACTTCACTGTTTTGTGAAATTTAATAAATTTAACAAAGAAAGATTTGTTCCATTTGAATGGAATAGACCAATTTTCTTGAAGAGTGTCAATAACAAATACCCCACATTTCCTCAGGAATAACACAATAAGTGTTGACACACATTTGTGTAAAAAAAAGATATTGCTTTACATTCTAAACATGTAATTTCTCAAATAAAAATACTACTTACATTATTCTCTATATTAATAAATTATTCTAAAATTATTGTTGATGCCGACAAAAACTAGACACAATCTAAACATAAAATATTTAATATTTTTGAGGCCTATTTTATTTTATATATTATGTAATCCATTCATTTCATGTGTGTAACTCAATCTTTACCAAAAAAAAAATGTGTTAAAACATCCCATTACCCCAATAATCATGTCAATTATTTTTAATTCCTTTTTTCACTTACCTCCCCCTTGCCCTCACTCCAGAAACTACTTATCTGTATTTCTTTGCCAGCCTTTTATTTTGAGATAATTTTAGGTTTACAGGGAAGTTATCAGATTAAGAGATTAATGTTGATACAATGTAAGTGATTGAAATATGTAGTTTATTTTGATTTCAGCACTAAAGCTCAGTATATGGTTCAGGATCCAATTGAGAATTGTTGTATTTCTCATGTCTCTGTAACAAAAAGAGAATGCCTACTTCTCTCCTGATCTCCTAATTCATACTCTGCCAAGAGGTTCGTGCTCCAATACCTACTACTTGTGACTATATTTACATGATAAGAAAGACTTTGCAGTGATCAAAGATATGATTGAAGGTATGAGGAGATTATTATGGATTTTACAGGTGAGCACATTCTTATCACATGAATCTTCTAAAAGCAGAGAAATGTTCATGACTGTGGTCAGAGATGTGAAGATAGAAAGGAAGTCAGAGATGTGGTGTCACTGGTTGGACTATGGAGAAAACTGACCAAGAGCCAAGGAATGCAGTCAGCCTCCAGTTGCTAGAAAACTCTCTAGCAAGAAATTCAGGCCGACCAAAACCTCATGTTAGTTTGGTAAGAAGCATGTCAAACTTTGGAAATACAGAAGAGTAAGATAACAGATTTGTGTTTTTTTAAGTACTGAATTTGTGGTAATTTGTCACAAAAGCAATAGAAACATCATTTCATTTTCTCCAATCTGTAACAGCCCTTTAGTGTTTCCTTATACATCATGTACTTGACATTTTTTATTTATTTATTTTTTTACTATAAAAACAGCTGTTTATGATCGTAAAATAGAAATAAGTCTAGAGGTGGATGTCCCAGGCTAGACACTGACCACAAGAGTGTCATCAGAGGGCCAGGCTCCCGTTTCTTTCAGCACTGTTACATCACCTGTCCTGTGCTTGTTCATTCAGGATGGTTGTTCATGGCCCAAAAGGGAGGGGCATTTCCTCCTACACATCACTTTTCTTCTAGTAATAAAATATTACTCAGAGGTTCCCCAGGAGGCATTTATTTCACTTGTCAACCATAACCTGGCTTCAAGGAAGCTGGCCAAATCAGCCTATGACTTTTCTTTAACCTTTATTATGACAAAAGATACTGTTATCATGGACAAAGATGGGGAGTGGCTATTGGGTAGATTGTCAATAGCATCTACCACATTGCTATCTCTATTATTAAAATTTTCATTCTCAGACTGGGTCTGAGATGCTGAGGAAGGCATCCAGTGTCATACTCAAAAATAAACATTCCTGATAACCATCAACCAGTGTCTCAAGATCAAGTTTGGGTGTCTTAACACTTTTACCTCAGAGTGATTTCTCTTTGCGCATTTGTGGAGAGGCCAGTAGTCACTTTTGTTTCTGGTCTTTGTACAGAGTCACAGTTTGGGGACTCAGTCATCAATCCCAGTACCTCCATTTTGCCCCAGTGGGCCCTGGTTGCTCACAGAAACAGATAAAATTCAGACAAGCCAGTACTCCCAGTGAGAATGCCAACTAGGGTCTTCTCAGGGATGTCTATTACACATTCAGTTTCATGTGGAATTAAATGTTCTCCTCCAAACACAAAATTTTTAAAAATACCAGTAATATTTTAGCTACTTTGTGTTCTTGGTATTATACATGAATGACTTGTGTGATAAAAGTCGATGCAATGAGTATAACATTTACTTCACAGCAAGAGTGAAACTATTTTTAGAGGGAAGTTCAGTTTTTCTAGAATGTTTCTCAATTTTGATTTGACTTATTTTTCTAAGATTGAGAAAGAACCATAAAAGTGATATATGCTCCTCGGTGAATAAATAGGGAATTATATATTGTCATGTTAGCAACATGTGATGGTAATATTGAGAACTTGGTTATGATTGTGCCTGCTAAGATTCTACACTCTAAATTCTACACTTTATAATAAATACAGTTTATAATTCTCTCTTTGAAAGAAGATATATATCATATATTCATTTTTAGCTTACTCATTTGTCCATTAATTTTTGCATTCACTGTTAGATCTAACATGTGACAATTACTTCTTGGATAATCTACTGGTGATTTTCTAATCACTGTTCTTCCTATACTTTTATTTAGAACTTTTTTTTTTTTTAAGAAAGAGTTACTGTTCTTCCTCCCTCCCTTTCCTCCTTCCCCCTCTCTTTCTTTCTTCCTTCCTTTCGTTCTTTCTTTCTTTCTTTCTTTCTTTCTTTCTTTCTTTCTTTCTTTCTTTCTTTCTTTCTTTCTTTCTTTCTTTCTTTCTTTCTTTCTTTCTTTCTTTCTTTCTTTCTTTCTTTCTTTCTTCTTTCTTTCCTTTCTTCCTTCCTTCCTCCTTTCTTTCTTTCTTTCTTTCTTTCTTTCTTTCTTTCTTTCTTTCTTTCTTTCTTTCTTTCTTTCTTTCTTCTTTCTTTCTTTTCTTCCATAGTGTGAACACATAGATGGTTGTTTTATCTTTTGGTTATAATCCAGTGCTATCATTATTTATTTTATTATTCAGGGTATTTTCATGTTGGCCATGGGGAATTCTTTCAGGTTTGTTCCCTTTGCCGTTTTGACATTTCTGTCTTTTAATTCTCCTGCTTTTGCATCGGAGTGAGTGATTTCTATGAAAAACTCTGACTTTTCATGGTTAATAATAAAGATCTGGACAGCAGGTTCACTTGTTGCTACTAGAGTGTAACAGCATGATTTTGAACTACAAAAGGCAAATATATTTTTCAATGATTTTCGCTGTCATTGATCCCAGAAAGGGTTTGGGGTTAAATAAAAATTTACATTCTAGTTTATTAATAGAATCAACTTAATTTTGCTTAACCTTTAGTCATTTATTTTTATATTTCCATCACTCTGAAATTGAAATCATAAATGTCAATTTTTATTATGATTATTGTTATCATTGTGCAAAATAAGCACAATGTCATAAAGGGGCATGCAAGAAAATGATAAATATTAAAAATTATTATTAACGATTATGTTTGGAAGCAAGAATAATTAAGCATAAAAATTCTAATATAAAAGAAGTGTAGAATTAAATAAAATTAAAATTAAATGTCAAATTTTTTAAAACAAATGTTGTTCTGGAAGAATTTACATCCTGGGCATTCTACTTTTACCACAGTTGTAAAAGACAGCAATAGCAACTTTGTATGAAAGGGACCCTAAAAATAAAAACAGAATTGATTTACTTAAAAAAATGTGTATTTATTCTTACATGTTTAAAATTCAGTTACCTTCAAAATATTGTGTTGGCCCGAAAATTTCTTTGTTTTTTCTCATACGATGGCTCTAGTAGTGGTTAGTTGTCTTTAACTTCATTTGATATAATTTTGTCATATCAGTGTTCATTAACAAAAAACATCAAAATTGGTTAATTTTTTGTGTAGCAATTTTAATATTGAAGATGGAAGAAAATAAGCTATATTTTTGGTGTAATGTGCCTTATTATTCAAAGAAAGGTGAAAGCATAATTGAAACATACACACAAATATTTGTGCAGTGTCTGGAGAAGGTGCTGTGACTGATCAAACATGCCAAAAGCAGTTTGTGAAGTTTTGTGCTTGAGACTTCTTCCTGGATAATGCACCACGGTTGGGTAGACAGTTGAAATTGATAACAATCAAATCAAGTCATTAGTTGAGAACAATCAACAGATGGTATATAATGCAGGAGATTGCTGATATACTCAGAATATCCAAATCAATAAAGTTAGTAGTGAAAGTGAAAAATGTGACTTTTATTTTATGGAAAAAACCAACACGAACTTGTTAGCTAACCCCATACTTTCCATTTGATGCAATACACCAATCCCCAGAAGTTTTTTCTATGCTCAAAACAGTTTATGAACTTGTTGACTGTGATGCCGTTCAGTGCTTCTGCTGTTTTATTGTTTCATTTCTTCCACATCAACAAAACATTTACCTTTGTGGGTTTTTTCATCCAGGGAAACAAAAACAAAAAGTTGCTTCTGGGAAGACCAGGTGAATAGGGAGGGTGGGTCATGGGGGTCAGGCCATTTTTGGTAAAAAACTGAACACTCAGTATAGTGCGGGGCAGGTACACTTGTAAATCACCCATTATGAAATGGGCAAATGGGCAGAAATGGTCTTTAAAAACTTTCACTAAAGCCAAATGCAGCCTTTCACAACAACTCCACCTGGTACACTGATACAGGTGGGTTCCTAGAACACTCAACTGGGGACGGAAGCCTGTACTACAAGGAGCTCATCCTTCATAAGATAACCTTGTTTTTTGTTCCCCCTAATATGTGCATAGTACTGTTCTGTACTAGGGCCCTTGAAAGTTTTACTCATTGCATCAGAACTTTTCATGATGGTAGCTTAGAATTTGGCATCCTAAAGTATGTCTTTACGTGGGGAATAAATCTCGGCACCCAGGTAAAAAGTATTATACATACTACACAACCTTGAAATGTATTATCTACATAAAAGTTAAACTTTATTTAAAATTAAGAATATAAGAGTTAATCTTGTAGGGTAGAATTCTATAGTACCCAACTTGAGTTATGTTTGAAAGGAATTTTGATTTTAATCTTGGAAATCTAAAATTAATGAAAAAAAATCCCAAACATGGTGTTTTCCTTTTATAATTTTCATAATATAGGTAGCCTGATAATGCATTAAAAAGATTTATGAAATTAAACTACTTATATTTTTGACTTATACTACTTCTTAGAGCACTATTAAATTTTAATTTCTCCTAGAGAAAACACTTTATCTTATTTCCTCATTTATCTACAGATTGAGACATGAACTTTAACAAAGGAATGTATTTAAAAAATGACTATAATTCCACCCTAACTGATGTGGCTCAGTGGGTTGGGTGCCAGTCTGTGAACCAAAAGGTCACCGGTTTGATTCCTGGTCAGGGCACAAGCCTGGATTGCAAACCAGGTCCCCGGTTGGGGGCATGTGAGAAGCAACCAATTGATATTTATATCGAATATAGATGTTTCTTTCCCTCTCTTTCTTCCTCCCTTCCCCTCTCTCTAAAAATAAATAAAATCTTTAAAAAATCTATAATTCTGCGCTGGCTGGTGTGGCTTAGTGGATTGAATATCAGCCTGTGAACCAAAGGGCCACTGGTGTGATTCCCAGTGCATATGCCTGGGTTGTGGGCCAGGTCCCCAGGTCTCCCTCTCTTTCTCCCTCCTTTCCCCTCTCTCTAAAAATAAATAAATAAAATCTTTAAGAAAAACTCTAATTCTAATTATTATTCCAATATTGTAACTTTAAAAATATTGCTGAGAATTACTTAGATAAGTATGTTGTAAATTCTTAACTATAATATAGTTAAGTTGGTACTTTAATTGCTCAGATCTGATGTGGAAATAGAATAAACTAGAGAAACAAACCTTTTGGCATTGTTTTCTAGGAAGATCAGAAATAACTGAATGACAGCCCAAGAAACTCTCCTTTGAATAAAATGCATGGGCTTTGGTGCTTAATCCTTATGATATCTAATTTGGCAGCACCAAGAAATTATTTGCTTCTTATTTGCCCCAAATTGAACTCTTTTCACACTTCAGTGAGTGCTCCTAATTCTAATGTATTTTTGTTTGGATAAATATGTCATGTAATCTTATCCAATCTTCCATTAGTTTATTAAAAACTTGGCAGTCATAATTCCAAGAGGCTTAGTTTTATTAGACAATACAGTTCTAATGCTTTCAGCCTCTCTAAATAAATAGATAGATAGATAGATAGATAGATAGATAGATAGATAGATAGATAAAACGACTTACAGCATCTCTCTGCTATCCTACACCTAAGGTGTCCTGACAGCCTTCCATTCACACTAGGACACTATTGAGAGTGAAAAGGGTACAATTACCAATGTGTCCATAACAAGTGAAAATATGTACTGTTAGATCACAAGTCAAATGGTCATGTTGCATATGCCATTTGGCAATTTTTAAAAAAGTCTTATATTTTATTTTTTTTAGATTAATGTTTCAATAGAATGAAGTAATTTTTGCAAGGGATAAAATTGTGTACATTTAAGACCAAGATGTTATTTTTATAAAAGGGAAGCTCTACTAGAGTCCTTCTTTCTGTTATTATCGATTTCATTCTATCAATTACCAGGAACTGTGCTCTACTAAAGGGACTTACCTATATATTTCTTACTTAATTATCAAACACATGCGTGATGGTCACATTACATTTTCTTTCTCTTTCTTTCTTTTTTTTTTTCCAGTGAGAAATCTAAATAAAGCACAGAGAATTTTAACCAGGTCCCATTTAATTCCAAATCTGTATTTACAAGACCCATAGAAAAAGTAGTATTATTACATTTATATTTTAGATTAAAAACAAGCAAACATTTGTTTTCCCCATTTGAAGCTCATCTATAACTTTGTTAATGACATATATGACTTCACTAAATATTAATTATTCATTGAAAAAGGATGTGATGGAAATGAAATTATACCCTTAAGTCTGATTTCAGGGATAAAATCTTATCTCTCCTATCTGTAATTTAGGGAAGTCACAACTATTCTGCCTTGAGTTTTTAAATTCTACTAACCCATCAAATGGTATCCATAATAATTTCAAATAATAAATTAATTAATGTCGATAAAGTTTATATGTTATAATAAATTAAACAGGTAAATTTTTAATCTTCACTATATTTGAATTATCTTTATGTCTATAAGAAAATATAAATATATTTACATGTATTATATGTTTATGAATATTTAGATATTTTTGTAAACAACATATGCTTATATATGTTTGTGTGTGTATATATATGTATACATATATATATGAATAATCCTCACCCAAATACATTTTTTCATTGTTTTGAGAGAGAGAGAGAGAAAGAGAGAAACATTGATTGGTTCCTTTCCTGTATGCATCTGACCAGAGATTGAAACCACAACCAGGGTATGTGCCCTGACTGGGAATTGAACCCACAACATTTCAGTCTATGTGACAATGCTCCAACCAGCTGAACCACAGCTGCCAAAGCTGTTTATATATTTTTATAGTTTTGTCTATATTTCACTATGTTTATAAATTTTTTTAAAATGTTAAAATAATTCCAAGGCATTATTATACTGATATTTTATATTTAGTTATATTTTTCACGTTTATAAAGTAAATGAAGTATAGTACTTTATAATATATTAGGTGATATATGTAAGGTACTAATCATTATTACATTTTAGTGATTTTGCTTTTTTATTGATAAGATAAATTTGATTGATTTGCAAACTTAGAAGTTTTATTCTAGTATAATGTCTACACTCCTAAGAAAGTATTATTAATAGACCTATCAGTGATTGGGGCACAAAGAAAATAATGTTGTAATAATGATTTAGATGTAATGATAATTTATAATTATCCTTTGGTACCATCTTTATATCCTAATCAATTTCTCATTCATTGGAATATTGCTCCTTTAATCTCAATGACCTTATTTTTTTCATTGCTTATTGGAAAATTTAAATAAAATATTCATCAGTTATATTTTTTCTGCATACTTCTTATCACCTCAGAACAAAAACTGATAATAAATTATCATCAAAATTACTTTTATTGAATGTTCAATATATATTCCCCAGGGAACCTTTCAAAGTTGGTATATAGTAGAGTTAAAAAACCTAAAACTAAACTAAAATGCATGGGGGCATTTGTAAAGCTTGGAGAAATATTGATGATAGTACAGCACCGGAATAAACCCCGGTTGTGCAGCTCGCAAACTACTGTCTTTCCATGCGCTTATTTTCTTTTCACAGCAAAATTTTGCTTCAATAGATCAAGTACAGGTTCTAAAACAGCATCAGAGAGTCAAATTGCAAAGCAGAAGAAGTCACTAATTATACCACAATGATATAAATTAGATTCTAAATTTTGTCATATTTCCACAAAGGAATGTAATTGAATCAGATATTTTTTCTAACTAAAAACATGGATCTATATAAGTATACATGTGAGAGAACAAAACGTTAGATTAAAAAGTATATTAAAAATATACTAAATATTATAAAATCACCTGTTTTGATTTTTCAAATTTTTTTCTTTGCAGATAAAGTAAATGAAAATGGTATTTAATAAATAAGTTGTCCATGGTCACATGACAAATTTGATCAAACTCACTTTTGCTGAATTTAAAAAAAGTAGTTTTTTTTACTTATTCCTAGTATATATCCTATAAAATCTTATATAATTTAGAAATATGTATCACATAAATAATAATGTATGCAAGAATTCAAATACTATAAAATAGATGTGACAATTATGTTATTGATTCGACCTAAACAAATTAATGGGCCAGCTCCAATAAGTAAGAAATAACTAGTGCATAATAACTTTTCTCATATCTGTAGAGCCAACAAATGCTTTTATTGATATGGAGATGGATTTTTTTAATGTCATATATGTATTGAATAAGTGATAGTTATCTAATAAGCAGAAGTTCATAGAAGTTTAAGACAATTTTTTTCTTAGTTGCAAGCTGAATTTCCTGTAATAATTGCAATACTGAATTAGTTCTATTAATTATGATTTAATCTAGTCCATGAAGATTTGGTGAGCTATAATCCCTGAAATTTTATTAAAAGCAGAGACTGGAGTTGGCCTGTGAGCCAAGTGTCGCTGGTGCGATTCCCAGTCAGGGCACATTACTAGGTTGCACATCAGGTCCCCAGTTGGGGGCGCGAGTGAGAGTCAACCACACAGTGATGTTTCTCTCCCTCTTTTTCTCCTTTCCCCTCTCTCTAAAAATGAATAAATAAACAAACAAACAAACAAATAAATAATTTTTTTAAAAAAGCAGAGACTGAATTAAGAGCCTGTTTTCTATGATTTGCTAGCTGTGTGACCTTAGGAAATTTATTTAAGCTCTCTGTGCCTACTTATTCATCTATAACATAAGAATGGTAATAATACTGGAGAGGCATATTGTAAGGATTAAAAAGTTAGCTCATGTAAAGCACTCATAAAACTGCCTAGTTTTGTCAATTTCTTTTTTAAATTTAATGTGACATATGCTTTTATAAGACTTTTTACAGTATTTCGTTAAATACCTTTTAATGAGGTTAGATTGTATAAAAACTATTAACATTTTGAGTTTTTCTTTAACACTTTCCTTCTTGCTGAAATGCTGCCATTTTCTAGAACTATGACTACCTTACAATAAGGAAAAAAATAATGTGCTTTTCAAAGTATTATGACACTCATGCAATCAATTGTTAGAAGAAACGGTCTATATGTCATCCTACGGAGGTGAATAACTCAGCTCTGCCTCTGGCAATTTCAACTACACAATATTTCTGCAGGTGGTGTAGCTTTCCTTGATGGGAAGCAGTTTTGTGATGTCAGATAGCAATGTTAACTCTTGTTAATGTTAATTTGCCTATGTACCCTAGGAAGGTCATGTGTTTTTATAAGCAATTAATACACATTTCTTAATATAGTGGAATTTATGCTATATAATTTATATGTTTTACAACTACTAATCCTCTACTTTCTCTTCTTGTCAAATACAGTTTTGTTTAGCAATCAACCTAGATTTTATGAGTCAACTAAAAAGCAATAAACACTAGTATGTTTTGATGTCACTCTAAAATGTTTTCTGCAAAAGTTACACCAAGTTACTCTTCAAATGACTTCTCCAAAATATTTACTTATATTATCAAGGCCCTAAACTATACATAGGCTTGGCCTAAGATATCAAAATTTTCTTTAAGTAACTAAATTCAATTCATTGTTAATAAAAGCAATTATTTATTCATATGAGATAAGCCACTTGGAAGAATTTATGCAAGATGTGAACAATGAAGTATTATGTATGCCCTCTGTGCAAGAAGATTAGTATATAGAAAAACAATATTTTTGCAAATAAACATGAAACTCACTATTAAAAATAAAGGCCATATTAAGCACAAGATGTGCAAAACTAAATAATACGTGCATTTCTAGAGAACAGCAGATAAGTTTCTTAAAGATATATAATTTGAAGTAGTATAAATATAAGCAATTTTAAATTGATATCAATTTAACTTTGATTTTAATAAATTTCATGTGATAATTTTGTTATATCCTTGCTACCAAAGAAATATTAATTCTGTACCAATCTTTCAAAAAATAACTCCTTCTGGACTCAGCCTGATTTTTTTCTTTGAAATGAAATACTAATAAAAAATGAAACTCAGAGATGAACCAATATAAATATACTTGAGAATTATTGTTAAATTTTACTCAATAGGTGTAAATACTATTCAGTTTTAAATTTTCACTTTAAAAAATTTTACTGTTATGTTGTAATTTATAATTTAACAGAATGAATATACCCTGATTATGTTGTATGACTAAACAAGGACATCTTGAATGAGATTTATGTTACAGGCATGACAATGGATCTTTTTTATATTAAACATAACAAGATATTTTCTGATTAGAACACTCATTTACTTAATATCACCTAAAACCAATATTGAGTTATTACTAAAAATCTGTGTATTCCACACACATTGTTTAATTATTTAATACTTGTACTATTGTTAGACAAAATATCATAATTGTCAAGATTATGATTATAATATTATAATATTTAAGTTGGAATGAAATTTTTCCTAAATATTCCAGGTTAAGGGCTCTATGAAATTAACAGACCAGTTATATTTACAAGCCATGTTTCCAAACTTTCTTAGCAGTCTCTCTTTGCTATCATCCATGCCCTTGTGTATGTTAATTCATCATTCTTCTTCTGTCAGCTGTCTGCAGTGTTGAAGATTTTCAAAATGCCTAAAGGGTGCACTGTCAGCTGCAGATACCTGAGTGAACATGGTAATATCAGTTGATTTTATTCTAGGCAATACACATACACACACCCATAACTTGCACACAGTACACCTTGTAGAGGCACTTGACACATTTCAAAATAAAACCTTCTGTTATTAAGTGCCTGAAGCACTGCAGAAATTTCACAATAATATTTCCGCCCCTCAATTATTTTTTTCAAAGTTTTGGGAACAGATATTCTTCAAGCGTTGCATTGAAATAACAACGCTCTTAATACTTGAATAGCTTGGTAAGTCACCTAGCCTCTGCATTGTTCTACTGCTCAATGAACTTCTGCCAATAAAGAAGCTGAATATACATATCTGGGAAACCTTATCATTGGACTGTACTGATATACCATACACACACAGGTTATTAATTTGAAGTTTAGGTTAAAAAGCAAACTCCAATCTTTTTGTAGTATAAAAAGAAAGAAAGAAGGTGCATGGGACCAAACAAACATTGAACCTAAAAAGGAATTCAGAGTCTAAATGCAATTTTAATTCTGTTGGGATCTCTGCCCTATCCTCCTCATTGTTTTATCTCTTTGGTTCTCTCATGGCCCTCATGCACAGTTACTATGAACTGATTTGCTTTTATCCTTGTTTTGCAATGTACTTCTCCTGACTATGAATCAAATTAGTATCTGAGAGAATTCATATTATTTTGCCAAAAAAACCCTGAGAATTTGAGTTGCTGACCATTTGCCATGATGTGAGTAAAATTGTTTAATCATGTCATGGTAAGTAAGGCTTCTCCTGTTTGTTCTAACTGATGTCAACTTTCATGGCAAGAAATATTAGAAGTTACATTAACATGTTTCATGTTTCAGTCATTCACTCATATGAGTAAATTATTTGAAACTATTACTGGATAAAGATTTGAGTAATACTTTGGCAAATATCTGGGTAATAAGCTTCATGACTCTGTCTACTACTGAGTGAAGTATTACTTCTTTTTTATTGATTTAGGATCTTATACTCACTAACTGAGGTATATAAAGCTTCACAGTCAAACCCATGTTATATGTTTTATGTGAAGCTATATTCATATAAATTTATAGACATATAGCCTCACAAGTATATTTTACAATTATGGGCCATTAGATGTATTCAAGTATGATTGCATTTTCTTCAAGGGTAAAAATGTTGCTTTATAAGCTGGAAAAATAGCAATTAGTGGCATAAAGAACTAATATTTTAATTCCTATGATAAATAAATTATATTCAAGTTCATATCTAAGAATGTTTTATAAGTGATTCTAATTTAAGAAAGATTCTTAATTCACTTTTTGAAAGTATAGCATACATTTTCTCCTTCTTTGCAGAAACTTATGTACTTTATTTCTCAAGGTCATATAGCCCTGTCTCAGATAGCAACAGAGCTTCAGCAATAACAGCAGATGCCATCTTAGATTAATGTAAGTGAATATTTTTTTGCAATTGTTATAGTTCTCTCCTCTGCACCCATTTTGACAGGGAAGAATGTTGGGTTCAATGCCAGATGCCCTAGAGGTGCCCTAGAGTTATTTTAACGGATTCAATTTGCTTTGCTTTTCATGTAAGAATAGCTTTTCTTCTTAGATATTTTTGAGGTATCGGAGAAACTATTTCTTACATAAAATATTTTTGAAAGTTTACTTTTTATATAAACTTTTATTATAGAATTGTAGAATTTTAAAACTAAAGACTATAGTGATCATTTATTCCAGTGTTTCTCAAGGTATATAAGGTAAAATAGTTGATCACTCATTTCTTGGTTTCTTTCATGAATATAGTGATCAATGCCTGATTTTCACATTTTTCCTATTCCTCCGTTAGGCCACAGTGGAGAATTTAACTAGTTTACTTTTTTGCAATATATTTTGAATTGAAAAACACTGGAGCAGCTCAACTTTTGACTTCACGGATAAGAAACAACGAAACAGAACAGCTTAGCTAATTGCACAAGAGCACATAAATATCAAGTAGCAGAGGTAGACCTAGAAGCTAAGGGCTCATAACTGCAGGACTCCTTCTCTCTGACAACTCTTATTTGCTCTTTCTCACCACCTTTATAATTCCATGATTGAAAAATCCGGGCTCATTATTGTCCATTTTTCTCCTTTGTGCTTGCTCTTTGGTTTTTATTTTATTTTCATTGGCTTTCTTCTTAGCTTCAGAAACTTTTTATATTTATGTACCCAATGTCAGAGTTCATATAAAAGCTAAATCAGATTATTTTATGCTATGGCTTGAACTGATATAATAAGTCACATATCATTTAATGTCCCAACTTCAGTTATTATCCCCAGTGTTATAGATGATTTGGACACTGTCTACCAAGCAGTTCTGTGCACTGGAGAAGAGTCAAACTTGAACTTCACATGCTGACTCCCTGGGTTAAAACCTTGTGTTTTTATTTACTATACAGTCTGGGGTGTGTTGTTATATTGATCTGTTGCACAATCATCTGCAAAATGTGCATAATAATTGTACCGGTCTCATATTTCAGAAGATTAAGTAAATTAGTGTATGTAAAATGCTTAGAACAGTGCTCAGTACATAGTAAATACTCAGTAATTATAAACTGCTATGGAAATTCCCCCTTACCTATTACTATCCAGCCATGCTGATTTTATTTTTGTATTTGAACAGTCCTTCCTGGCCTTTTAATTTTTAAGATTTTACTCTTCATGTCATTTTCTTACTCTTGTGTTTCCTATGTTTATCATCTTCTGGACTTAGAATTTTCAGTTTATGTGTGTTATATTCTGAGAGATCTTATCTGACTCCCAAATATCACATCTATTTTTTGTGTCATATAAACCTCTATTCATTTTCTCCAATGTTTCTCAATCATTTACTTGTTTGTAAGCCCCTGTAAGTTGTGCAGTCATGCAAAAAAGAGCATTTCTTATAAGAATTCTTACTTATCACAGTAGCTTAAGAATTTGTAAATCAAAGTTTGAAAAAACATACAGTAATACATTCTCAAAACTACTGTCAAATGATTTTATTATTATTTTAATATTTCTTTTTCCTTTTTTCTAGATATTTTACTTAATAGTCTTAAATTTATCAGATATGACTCTGTATATTTCTGAAATATGTAAGTAGAGTTTTGGACAAGTTAAGAATAAAGGAGACAGACTTATTCCACTGAGCACAATACCCTTTAGTTCATTCATGCTATCTCAGATAATAAAATTTCAGTGTTTTATATGGCCAACTAATATTCCATTGTGTATATGTGCCACAGTTTTTTAATCCACTCATATATTGATGGGCACTTAGGTTGCTTCCAAATTTTGGCTATTGTAAATAATGCTGAAATAAATATAGGGGTGCTTATTTTCTTTTGAATTAGTGTTTTGGGTTTCTTTGGATAAATACCTAGAAGTAGAATAAGTCAGTCAGAGAAAGACAAATACCATATGATTTCCCTTACATCTGGAATCTAAAGAACTAAACAAACAAACAAAATTGAAACAGATGCAAAGAGTAGACTGGTGATTGCCAGATGGAAGGGAGTTGGGGGACTGGGTGAAAGATGTAAAGGGATTAAGAAATACAAATTGATAGTTATTAAATAGTCACAATGATGTAAAGTACAGCATCGTGAATGTAGTCAATAATATTGCAATAAGCATGTATGGTGCCACGTGGGTAATGGAAATATCGGTACTGTGATTGTCTAACCACTATATTGTACATCTAAAACAAATACAAAACAATATTAAAAATAAACTGTAATTGAAATATAAAACTAAAAAATGCAAAAAAGAATGAGACAAATAATGTAATTCTATTTCAGAAGAAACATTTATTTTTGCCCTTATTTAGTCTAACTTCATCAATGGTTCTTTCTTTATGTAGTGCCAAGTAACTAGTCTTATTTGACTTCCATTGAAGTAAAAATGTATAATGTTATAAACTTTCTTTGGGCTCTGCAGTTGGATATGTCTTATTGTGAATATTAGGATAACTTCACTAATAAATTTATGTATAGACAGATAAATGATGCTTAATACCATTACCTAAAAACATACCACAGTGAGCTGATACTTTAGTTTAAATTAAAATTATAGAATGGGCAGGCATTGATAAAATAATCACAATTATAAGCATCATTAAAGAATTCTAATTACATCAATAGATGAAGCACTGTACCCATGTATACCAGTTCGCATCATATTAATTATGATTATGTTTATTGATGTTGTTATTACTTTTAAATAGTGTCATCCATTTTAGACTCCTTTTCTGAAAGTTGCTAAGTAAAAATTTAATTATGATATATTGAAATAATCATGATTCTTTGTCTTGGAATTCTATAATTTTTAACAATGCTGTCTAATATTTAACATTAAAATTGTTTTAGTGTTTATTTAAAAAACCTCTGCATTCTTCAGGGTGGGGAAAAAGTAGGTTTACAGCTGTTCATCTGGAAAATAATACAATAATTAATAAATAATAATACAAGAATACATTCTGTTTCATATACTCACAACTATAAACTTACTTTTGCCAAAGCCTGTATATTAACTGTTACTTTTTTTCAAGCCTGTCTCTCAACTAGTTTCAGTTTTTAAAAAGTGAAAATAACTCATAAAAAATTACCTGAATTTATCAGATAAACATAAGTAATTGCTTAGCAAAATACTCTATACTGAAACACGTTATCCAATGTTAACACGTTAACTTCATAAAGTTGTTTTTATACTCTCCGTGATTCATTCATTCATTCATGTGCTATTTGTCCACTTGCTAGTTTGTTCTGAGCCATAGAATATTTACTTGAATATTGATTTTTAAGATGTTGGTATGAAAAGTCCTCTTAAAAAAAAGATAGAGAAATGATGGTATATGAATCCCTTGCATATAGCATAGAATATCATTCAATCACAAATCTTTGCATAATCAAAAGTAAAAGATTGCATATTGGTGAGATTTCTGGCTCAGATTTTAGAGTTCAAAATTTAGCCTTACAGTCTTTGCTATGTAGTTAGCCTTTTGCACATAGACTTTCAATTATTTGTCAAATTAAAAAAAAAAAAATCATTGTAATATTTTACATTGTCTTTCACTGTAAAATACCGATGATATGGATAACATTATCAGCTTAATTGTGATGTTAGAAAAACTAAATATGTCTGATCTAAAACCCCTATTACAATGTTTTCACATATTAATAATTAAAACTTTTATTACTTCTATTATCATTGTTATTAAATTACTGTATGAGTTAAACACTGATAAATGTGATAAAAATGATGAAGGCAATCCTGAAGAAATCGTAGTGATTACAACTTTACTGATAATGTTCATGTTCATATTTTTATTGCATCCTCATATGTTTAGTAGTTTTGTATGTGTCTGTTTCTAGTGTTCCCCAATACTTATTCAGTGCTGAGGGGGGCCATGAGGTCCTTCTTATTTATACATGATGCATTATGTTTCTTTATATGAATATTGAGATTTGAAGAGTTAAAACTGCCCTTACCAAGAACTACTATGAATCTGGGATTCTTTGGTATACTTGAAAACTAACAAGTTAACCTTCTATATGTACAGGGATGCTGGCAGAAGACAAGTTCCTTGTTCAGATACAAACCAACAATAGCCAGGTTCCCTGAGCCCCAGCTCCCAGAGTGTGACATTTAGAGGGCCAGGTGGCATCTGGACATGCAGTGGGATACATTATAGGAAAGGAACCCTGAATTTATGGAAACCAAATCTTTTATAGTAGATAGTTTTCATGCCTGTTATTTCTCAGGAGAGAGACACTAATTATATCTTCCAAGCCTGGAAATGTCTGTTCTTTGTTCTGTAGGAAAATTCTCTCTATTCTAAGGTAGTCTATTATAGGAGCATTCTTGAAAAGACAATCCAAGAAAAAAATAATAATAAAAAGCACTCAGTGCCTGTGCTCTCAAGATATAGAAAAACACAAAAGACTTATAGATAATTGCTTTCTAAAAGGCTGTTTCTATAATAGCAATATCTTGATTATAAGATTAAAAAAGACACTATGATATTTGGTCTAAATTAAAGCATCCCATCTCTAGTTTTTTTGTAACAAAGACTGTCTTTCATTCCTACTTCTGAGGAAATAGCCAGTATTTTAATTGCTTTGAGTGATATGGAACTCTTTAACATTTTTTTCTACCATTTCAGACTTCTTTTATTTTCAGTTACCCCCAGTTGAGGTCATGAACTAACAATGCTTCTGATACAAGTTTATTTACTTCCTCATAGAACTAGGAAAAATATTCTGGCCCAGAACTTTGATACCACACTAGGTAGGAAATTGTAGCAATGGCCCAGGGAATTAGCACAAAAAGAGACAAATGAAACGAGAAGGAAACATGTAACCAAAACAGAAAAAAAAAAAAAAATCCAAAACTGAAATATTACAAATTGTGCAGGTTTTATAATTATTTAATTCCCATAAATTAAAATAAAGCTCAAGACATTGAATTTGTATCTGTATAGTTCTGTAAACATGCCTATACTATAATATTAGATTTAGAACAGCCTAGTACCACCTCTCCCTACCTTTATTATATATTAACTTGTTTATTTTTTATTTTTGTATCTCTTTCTAGGTATACACTTTATGAGAGTAGGGCATACATTTCTTTTCTACAATGTTGTAACTTCTGCCCCTAAAATATGCCTGGAAAAATAGACATTAATGGGCATTAAGTTAAATAAACAAATAAAGAAGTATCATTATGACATGTGTAGGCTATGTTTAAGTAGCACCATTTATTTAATTTTGTGTCACATGAGATATAGGTATATAAAATACATGTTTAAGATCACCATGGTTCAAAGATACAAAAGACATTCAAATTTTAAGTGTTTAATTAAATGGCCAAAATTTATACTTTTAGTATTATTAAGATTCTTATTTTTTCAGATATGAGAAGAGGTACTTGACTTAGTTTTCCTTTAAATGCATACTTGTAAAATGAATCTAAATGTGTCAAGCTAGAAATATTATTAAGGCAAAGCTTTAAAATACTTTGTCATAATCTCCTTTTAAAGTCATTGTGTATTGCAAAGGAGTTGGTGATCTTTGGTGCTGCTTTACAGCATGAGCTTTGGATCAATACAAACCTGAGTTCAATTCCAAGTTCTGCCATTATTTATGTGAGTTTGGCAGAATTTTAAATCTTCTGAAGTTTTGGTTTCTTCCTCTATAAGATAAAGGTAATGATGTATAACTTTCTGAGTAATATATGAAATTATACATGAAAATGTTTAGCATTTTGCATGGTTTAGTATTATTATTATCAAATGTTGATATTAATTTCTTAAAATTTTATTTCACGCAATGAATTAAGAAAATTTCTTTTTGTTATATTGTCTGCTATATTCTGAAAGTTATACACCACATCCGCAGCTTTTGGTGTGTGAGAGCTTTCCTTGATTATCTTGTTTATGATAACAGTTTATTTATCAATTAGCTTGTACAACACCAGCATGTGAAAAAGTTGGCATTACAACAAAATACAATATATTGAGGAAATAGTGTATAGTAATAGCCTTACTAAGCAAAGTTAGCGAGTAACCGCTAATATTCAAGAGATGTCAGATATTGAAAACTTTTGAATACCACTAAGGCAATACACATATAGATTGATGAGAACACTGAATGAAATCATATTAATTACAAAGACCCATAACAGAGGGCATATACTGGAAAAGTTGTGGAGACTTATAATATTAAAGCAGACATACAATATTAAGAAAACCATCTTCTCTATTTATTATGAAATTCCCAGTAGTATCCTATTTTTCAGATGCTAGAGAAGAACATTTAGAGTTTTTATAAATCTGGATTTACTCACTACATAAATAGCCAAAATGTAAGTTATCACTGTAAATATTCAGATATATAAATGTACATCAGGAAAACATTTTCAGAGAAAACAGATAGACACACACAATTTTTGAAATGTTAAAATACAACTCTATTAACTCTAAATTTGTGTTCAAATGTTTTCTAACACTTATTGCACATCCTAGTTTACGAAATAAAAAAAAAAATTAGTAATCTCTTCTTTAGCATGTTAAGGTAGTGTTGACTATTGACTCCCTGAACAAATTAGGTTAATGACTATTGATAAAGAAAGCTGTGTCAGTAAGTAGAACAACTTATGGGCGAAGCCCTAGTAGTGTCTCAGACGGGGACATTCATCAGAAGATATTTATAAAGAGTTTGTGTCTAAGATCAAGTAATTGTAAGCAAGTCAGTTAAAACTGGAAGTCATAGCTGTCTTAATATAGTTTGGAGGCTCCCTCTCTCAAAAAATTATTATGTGCATTATTTTTGGCAATGATATTTTAGAACAACTCTATATTGACCTAGATGGCCTTTGTCTTCAGTCCTGTTAATTTAACTATGTGGATACAGGTAGTCTCACTTCTCTGTGTCCATTCTTTTTAGGCTCATAGATTGGTTCAGCCATTATGTAGTTTTGTGGCCCTAACAGAAGAGATGACTTTATATATTCAAATGTGAAGCATATAGATTAGAAGGATAAGTCTATAGTTCATATTAAATAAAGAGACCATTGAGTCATAATTAATACTCAGCTAAATTCAGGAAACTAATGAAAGAGTACTTCTTACACCCCCCCCCCCACACACACACAATAGATACTATAATCTATGGGATTTGTAGAGAAATCACATAATGAATGTACCAGTATGTCAACACAATGCAAAGTTTATGATCTAACTGTATTCTGATTGCCCAATTTTATTCAACAATAAGAAATTGATTGTGCTCAGTAAAGCTAAATAAAGCTTTCCTAAAATCTGTTGACAAAAGTTTACTGCTCTTCTCCAAACTTCAATCTTAATATCTTGCTGTAGTGCATGTTTGAAACTATTTCCACATACAGAAATAGCTATTATGTACATCAAGCTTGGTATACTATCAATGAAGTCTTGATAAAGAGAAATCTGATTAAGATAACTGGAGAGAAGTAGGAGGGGGCATAGGAGGAGTTTGCTGAGGCAATGGAAAGCAGTCTAGGATGGGATTGGCTGAGAAGCTGATGCCTCCAGAGGCAATGGAGGTAAAGAGGGCTGACTGTTTGGCCGTTAAGCTTTTCTGTCTCCTGAGCCTGATCTCTCTCAGGCTCTGGCTCTGGCTCTGGCATGGGCTTGGGTTCGGGCTCTGGGTGAGGCTCGGGCTCAGGCTCAGGCTTTCAGGCTCTTCTTCCTCGAAAGTGCCTGGGTGATCATGCTGCAGCTGCCTGCATTTCCCAACGAACAGTATTTTGTGTGGGGAGGAGCTCTGGGCACAGCCTGGGATCAGACTGGTCTGGAAGAGGGTGGCCATTCTTCCAAATTGTGTAGCTTTTGTGTATTGTGGTGTTTTGGTTTGTAAACTAACCATATAGAAACTAACAGGGGTAAAGTTAGGAGAACCCAGGTGTTAAGTTTAGCCTTAGTTGATAGCCTTAAGTAATTAAAGCTGTTACTTGATAGGCTTAAGTGACTGCTTTTGAATAAAGACTCATTTCCTTTATCACCAAATCTTTGCCTCTAAAATTTTGCCTAGAGGGTGGTGATGGCCAGTGGGACCCCAACTTCCTCTTTGGTAATAGTCTGTTATGTTAAAGTTTGTTTCTTTGTTCCCCATCTTTTTTTTTTTTCTATCACTAGTGTAACACAGCTCACAGTATGCTTTGAGAGAAAGGTATTTTACAAACCTGAAGAATTATATTTTAAATATAATTTAGAAACTGCATTCTTATATACAGACTTGCACTATGGAAAAGAATTAAAAATTGTGACTTTACACATCTCATGCTGGGTATAAGTAATAATCAGCATCAGGCGGTTTAGACAGAGACAGTAGTAGACTCTGGGCAGGGTTTGAAAGCTATTCTCCAGACATGTGAGGGGTTCTCTGGAGGCAGCAACATTCTTCTGAGTTTAAATATACTATTGACGTCTAATATATAGTAGTCCAGAAATTAATTAAAACTTTATAATTATTATATAAAAGTAAGATAAAAAAGGAATTGTGTGTTTGCCTAGGAAGTGGGGCTACTGGACTGGACTTTGATCAATTTTGCCCGATTGCACAAAAGTAAATTTTATTTATTTTTGGTAGTTCTCTCCATTCTGGTTGGATGTACTTAAAAGTATGTTTATCTCTGAAAATGTGAGTAGTGTACTGATTTCCATAAACGGCTGAAACAAACTGGGGACAGAAAAGCCTGCTAGGAAAGTGGAAAAGCCAATTCAGTTCTTTCTGAACCTCTTGAACTTCGAGCAGAAAACTGGAGAGGACCAAGTCTAGTTTTTCACCACCTACCCGCAGTTAACAATGTGACAACAAATTTGAATTACTCTTTGTAATCAACCCATATGATTACTGCCAACAGGAGGAATAATCAATACCAGTCAAGATGAGATCCTAGTCAGTGAGTGACTTGTAACCTCAACTATTTTAAAATTTTTGAGTAAAGCATGGCTCTTGGGAGACAAAATGAAAAATAAGAGTGAAAGAGAAGGAAAAGGTCACTGCACTCAATTTCCTTTATTAATTTGTTTACCGTACAAAGAAATAAGTGGAAATGACTGACAAATGTTATCTGTAAACCTTTTAGATTTTGTACTTGTTGTTTTGTTTTAGTTTGACCTTTAATGTCACAGTTTTATGTGACTACTTGTTGAATACCTGTATATTAAAAGCCTAAGGTGACAGAATCTTAATTAAGGTTACCAGAATACTACTTCTACTTGCTGTTTTATATTTACTTATGATTAAAAACACACACACACACATTGGTCTGTTATAATTTCTAAGGTTTAAACTAAAAATACATTATTTGGTTTATTAGAAGGATTTGAAATTTCTTCCTCTTTTATAAAGATCCAGATTATGGGAACCATTATTTTGGGAGCTAGATTGTAGAAAAATGTTACAAAGGGATATCATGGTTAAGTCAAAACATAGTGTTTAAATTTATTTGATAGGCCTAGTATCTTAAAATATATGATGTAGCTATGATTACAAGAATGTATCTAGGTGTTTATAAAATAATTATTTTCTCAGCAGGTACCTTCATAGCAGTAGTAATTATTTAACCCTACTAAAATGTTAAACCTTGATAAAAACACTTAAAATAAGTAGACTGATCTGTTGAATCATGTAAAAACACAAAATTATAAGAAAGATAGACATAAATAAGAAAGATAGACAATTATTTAACCCTACTAAAATGTTAAACCTTGATAAAAATACAAAATAAGTAGACTGATCTGCTGAATCATGTAAAAACACAAAATTATAAGAAAGATAGACATAATTAAATTTTTAAAAATGTCCTTTATTTAAACATCTACATTTTTCCTGTCTTATTCCAACCTCTCTAATTATTATCTGAGGAAAAAAAATACTACTCTTTGCCATGCTCATTTATTGCCAGCAGAATGTCCATTTGAAATTATTAGAAAAGTCAGCATAATTAAAAGTGAATTTTGACTCCTTTTTTCTCATGCTTCATGATACCTGAAATTGTTCCATCATTGGTGTTCATTTCTCAAGTCTGAGATCCTGTTTTACAGGAAGTGAATAAGGAGTCACTTCATAAAATTACATACCGTGTTTTTTGCTGCATAAGATGCACTTTTTTTCCCCAAAAATGTGGGGGAAAATGTCTGTGCATCTTATGGAGTGAATATTGCATCACAGACCGTGATGTGTATTACCTGACCTGTCAGCAATGGCAACAGCTGTTACAAGAGGAAGTGGTGGGCCCATGTGAAACCCCTGGGGATGCTTAAATGTCCCACTTTACTGCTGAATTACAGGGCATCTGGTCAGTTGCCATCTGCCTCTGCCCATTACCCGGGACCTGGGAGAGTGCAGAGATCCACCTGACACTCCGCTGACCTGTCAAATCAGCTGAGGCTAATAATGGGTATGGGGCACAGGCCAAATGCCAGTTGTCTTTGACACTGGGTGGGGTCTGTGTCAGTAGAACTGCCTCCAATCACCAATCAGTGTCTTAAGCTCTGCCAATCATGAGAGGCAGATGGGTGGAGCTGAAGTAACACGTTCTCAGCTCCCTACTGGCTCCATTAGATGCTACAGCTGTCTCATCTACCTCCATACTGTTGCCAGTGCACACCAGATTCCTATGTGAAGAGGCAAACAGTAACTGGATGAGCAACCATTAATGCTAAAGTTTGTGGTATATAAAGGGAATTATGGTGGGGTCACTATTCTAGTAGTAACACAGGCACTGAGGGGATGAAGGGGAATCACTAGCAATAACAGACACTGGGAGTAGTCCGCCAGAACCTGTAACTAGGATAGTGATACTCTCAGTGACTGCTACAACTAGTGATACCTCTTAACTCCCTCAATGCCTGTTATTAAAGGCCCCCTCAAAATTCTGACACCAGTGATGATGAGTTCTTGGGGTTCCAGGAAAACTAGAAGAGTACTTGAAGCTTAAAGTCTCTCCTTATTTGTTAATGACAGTACCTCTGTTGATTGCTGTTTAGTTTACACGGTTGAAATTCTGTTATATTTTATTAAATATTTTAGTACACCATTTGGTTCAGGATACTTTTTTTCTTATTTTCCTCCTCTAAACCTAGGTGTGCCTTATGGTCAGATGTGTCTTATAGTGTGAAAAATACAGTACTTGGGCTTTACTATGGGAACTCCCAAAAGATAGGAATATGGTTTTACAGAGGAAAGGCCCACGGGTCAACGTGGACCAGGGGGAGGAACTGGGCATGCTGGGCAGCTTCCAGAAACCAGGGCACAGCAGAGGGTACAGCAGGCAGAGGTCTCTGCTGTCAGGCAGCTGACAGCGGGGGTGCTCTATGACATCAGCAGGAGCCACCTCTCCTGACCTCTTCGCTTGGCTTGCTTCCCTCTGGGCTGGTGTCATTCTCAGAGGGACTTTTCCTTTATACAGTCTGACTTGTGAAGCGCTGGAGGAAGAGTGCTCCAGGCAGAGGGAATAGTCCAGCTCAGAGCCACCAAAGCTCAGTGAGCTGCAGTGAGAGCACCAGGAGACAGGGCTGCAGATGGAGCGCAGCGCTTGTCGGCCACGGGAAGGGTTGCGGGTTTTACTCTGAGAACGGTGATCAAACCCATGACGGGTACTAAGCAAGGAAGTAATATGATCCGATTTATGTTTTCAAGCTAGTAAATTGTGGCAAATATTTTTCCTCTACAAACATTTTTATCCACTCCTACATATTATAACATTATTTCTACATATAATATGATTCACCAGGCAGAGCAGATTTTGTTATAACTACTGAAGAAATATGAGTTGGAAACTGTACGTGTCTTTCTCGCTTTAATCCTTACTACCCCAGTTCCCTGAACACGTAGGAACGCAAAGTAATTGAATGTTTTAAAAGGGAAAGACCCACCTGCCTCTGCAGAGCTGATTTGTTGCTTTTCTATCACTGATTAGCTGATCTTCTTGCCCTTAGCAGTGAGAAACCTGCCATGGTCCTTTGATTGATCTGTCCTCCTTCCCTGACATCCCAACAGCATATGACATAGACCTTCGTGTGATACATCACTTTGTATTGTCATTCAGTGGTTCCCTTGTTCCCTTGTACTGATTTTCCATTCCTAAGTTCTTGGGGGCTGGGAACTAGGTTGCTCACCTTGTATTTCCCCTCATTATCAGAAAGCCAGGTCCAGAGTAGGTGCTCAGAAAATGATGAACAGGTGAATCATCGACCCTGTGACTATAAAGGAAATTGTCCTCAGTCAGGACACAATGGTGTGTAAAAGAGACTGTGGTGAATGATTATGCTGCAACAATAGTGTAAAGCTGGACTTGGCTTGAACTGGGATGTATGCACCTTGGTGAACATTGTGAAGCATTATGAACAAAATGGTGAAGTTTCTAATTCTGGGATCTCTTAGAAGGCCCTTGTACTCACTCCATTTGCTGGAGCTGCTTTGGCCTGATGGTCCTCACAGCATGGGAGATGTCGTAATATACTAGACGGCATAATATACACAATGTTTCTAAGTAGCAAAGGCATCAAGTCTTACAAACTCACACTTTCACAGTGTAATTTCCTTTTCAATTCTACTTCAGTATTTTAAATTACTACAAAAAGAAGCTCTCAGTATTGTGCTAGATTATTTTTAACCCCCTCAAACTCCCACTAAACTTCTTTACATGACAATTAATCTCAGGATCAGGTCCTTTGTATAAGAAATGGTATTTATCTGGAATTCAACATTACTGTGTTAATTATATTTATTTTATGCTTTCCTTTTCTTCATGGCAAATTGTCACAATTTTTCAGGCAGGATTTGGATATATAATTTTATTTTTAATTAATCTTTTGAAGTAAAAAAGAGAAGATTTGAAATACATATGAGAAAGTTTATACACAAATTTTGGCAAAAAGCCTGAAGTTGATGAACAAATGACTGAAGTTTGGGAGACTTGATGAAATTATTTTTATACTTATTTAGAAAAATAAGTATGCCATGTGTGTATATTTTATTTATTTTTATAATCCTTTTCTCATGATAAAGATTATGCATGTTTATTGTTGAAATATGATCCTGGAAAATTCATAGCAGCAAAAATATAGTTAAAAAGTAAAACCAAAATAGCATAGAATTAAACAGTTCAGGGAAAAACTTAATGTAAGTTTTTAAATTTGTTTCAGGAATATGATAATTTTTAATTTTTAAATATTAATACATGTGTAAACCTGAATTTACATCAAATAGATAAAAGGGATATGGTTTGGTTTATTAAAAATTAACAATAGAATGACTTTAAGTATCAAAGCTTCCCTCATGTACTTAAAAGTTTAATTGACTCAAATATTATATAATGTAATATTTAGTTCCACTTTTATCAAGTAATTTAAGACACATCTTTACTGAATAAAATTTCATACAATTTCAATCCATTATAATGAAATGATTGAAGCTTCCTTTCAGAAATTGTTCATTTAAACCCCTGCTTTTCTTATTTACCAAAGATACTTTCCAGCTCTTGGCATACTTACCTTTATACCTTTGAAGAATAATAGCATAAAACATTGAACTGTGTTCTAATTTTCAGTGAGAGGAAATGACTTTGCCTCTATTGCCCTACCAGGCCAACATGTGTAGGGAAATTGTTATCTACTTATAAAAATGACACAGGTATTGAAAATACCTAATTACATGTTTTTCCGAAGCAAAACATCAGTGTGTTATAGTATTGTTCCCTTAATCACACAAACAGGCAAGATGATTAGAAAACAACAATAGCAACAATAAGAACCACTCCACACCAAGATAATAACCTGCTGTTACACTGACAGCTCTGTGTTTCTCTCCTGCCCTAAGGATTTCTCTAGTCAGGAGACTGACTACACCTTCACATAGGGTTTCTTTGTTTTGTTTTACTTTTCACACATCTTTTATTGAATTTTGTATTTTTGTTTTCTGGTGTTTTTTGTGGTTTGTCTTTTAATTTTCTTTTTTTTATTATTTTATTTTTTTGTTTTTCAATTATAGTTGCCCCATTTTTTCCCCCATTGCTCCCCACCAACCAACCCACCCCTTCTCCCATAATCATATCCCTTCCCGTTGTCCATGCACATCAGTCATTTGTACGTATTCCTTGACTAAACCCTTCCCTTATCCCCCTTCTCTCCCCCACCCCTTCCCACTATTGACTGTTATTCTGCTCCTTTTCCTGTTTAGTTCATTTGCTTATGTTGTTCCTTAGTTTCCTGTATTAGGTGATATCATATGATATTTTTCTTTCTTTGCCTGGCTAATTTCAATAAGCATAGTTCTCTCCAGTTCCATCCATGTTGATGCAAATGATAGGAGTTCCTTCTTTCTCTCTGCTGCACAGTATTGCATTGTGTAAATGTACCACAGTTTTTTGATCCACTCATCTATAGATGAGCACTGAGGCTGTTTCCAGTACTTAGCTATCGTAAAGAGTGATGCTATGAACATAGGGGGTGCATAAGTTCTTTTGAATTAGGGTTTTAGGATTTTTCGGGTATAATCCTAGCAGTGGAGTTGTTGGTTCAAAAGGCAGTTACAGTTTCTTGAGGTAATTCCATACTGTTTTCCATAGTGGCTGCACCTGTCTGCATTCCCACCAACAGTGCAGTAGGGTTCCCGTTTCTCCACATCCTCACCAGCACTTGTTTGTTGATTTGTTGATGATGGCCATTCTGACTGGTGTAAAGTTGTATCTCATTGTGGTTTTTATTTCCATCTTTCTGATGGCTAGTGATGTTGAGCATTTATTCATGTGTCTATGGACATTCTGTATGTCCTCTTCAGAGAAGTGTTTGTTCAGTTCCTTTGCGCATTTTTTAATTGGGTTGTTTGTTTTCTTGATGTTGAGTCGTATAAGCTCTTTGTATATTTTGGAGATCAGTCCCCTGTCTGAAATATCATTGGAAAATATGTTTTCCCATATGATTGGTTTTCTTTTCATCTTGCTGATGTTTTCTTTTGCTGAGCATAAACTCTTTAGTTTGATGTAGTCCCATTGTTTATTTTTTTCCCCTTATTTCTCTTGCCTTAGAAGATGTATCCATGAAAATATTGTTATGCGGGATATCTGAAATTTTCCTGCCTATGTTTCCTCTAGGACTTTTATGGTGTCACAGCTTACATTTAAGTCTTTGATCCATCCAGCGTTTATTCTTGTGTGTGGTGTAAGTCGGTGGTCTAGTTTCATTTTTTTTGCATGTCCCCGTCAAGTTCTCACAGCACCATTTGTTGAAGAGGCTCTTCTCACTCCATTTTATGTTCCTTCCTCCTTTATCAAATATTAGTTGACCATATAGTCCTGGATTTATTTCTGGATTCTCTATTTTGTTCCATTGATCTATATGTCTGTTCTTATGCCAGTACCAGACTGTTTTGATCACAGTGGCTTTGTAGTATTGTTTGATGTCTGGTATTGTGACTCCTCCTGCTGTGTTCTTCTCTCAAGATTGCTTTTGCTATTCAGGGTCTTTTTTGGTTCCATATGAATTTTTGAAATATTTGTTCTAGGTCTGTGAAATATGTCATTGGTATTTTAATAGGAATTGCATTGAATCTGTAAATTGCTTTGGGTAGTATGGCCATTTTGATGATGTTGATTCTTCCCATTCAAGAACATGGTATTTGCTTCCATTTATTTGTATCTTCCTTAATTTCTTTCTTCATTGTTGAGTAATTTTCAGTGTACAGGTCTTTTATCTCTTTGGTTAAGTTTACTCCTAGGTACTTTATTTTTCTTGTTGCTATAGTAAATGGTATTTTCTTTTTTGTCTCTGTCTCTGATATTTTATTGTTGGTGTACAGAAATGCCTTAGATTTCTGTATATTTATTTTGTACCCTGCTATTTTGCCAAAATCACTTATTATATCAAGTAGTCTTTTAATGGAGTTTATAGGGTTTTCTATGTATATTATCATGTCATCTGCATATAATGATAGTTTTACTTCTTCTTTTCCAATTTGGATGCCTTTTATTTCTTTGTCTTGTCTGATTGCTGTGGCTAGGACTTCCAACACTATGTTGAATAGAAGTGGGGAGAGTGGACAGCCTTGTCTAGTTCCTGATTTCAGGGGGAATGCTTTCAGTTTTTGTCCATTGAGTATGATGTTGGCTTCAGGTTTCTCATATAGCCTTAATTATGTTAAGGTATGCTCCCTCTATTCCTATTTTGCTGAGTGTTTTCATCATAAATGGGTGTTGTACTTTGTCAAATGCTTTTTCTGCAACTATTGACATGATCATGTGATTTTTTTTCTTTCATTTTGTTTAAGTAATGTATTATATTTATTGATTTGCAAATATTATACCATCCTTGCATCCCTGGGATGAATCCCACTTGATCGTAGTGTATGATTTTTTTGATGTATTGCTGGCTCCTGTTTGGCAATATTTTGTTGAGGATTTTAGCATCTATATTCTTCAGTGATATTGGCCTGTAGTTTTCTTTCTTTGTTGTGTCTTCACCTGGTTCTGGAATAGAGTAATACTAGCTTCATAGAAAGAGTTTGAGATTTTTCTTCTCCTTGGATTTTTCGTCATAGTTTGAGGAGGATAGGAGTTAGTTCTTCCCTAAATGTTTTGTAAAATTCACTTGTGAAGCCATCCAGTCCAGGGCTTTTGTGTGCAGGAAGACTTTTTATTATTCTTTCAATTTCCTTCTTAGTTATTGGTCTGCTGAGACATTCTACTTCTTCTGGATTCAGTTTTAGAAGATTATATGTTTCTATAAATTTGTCCATTTCCTCTAGGTTGTCAGATTTCTTGCCATACGGTTGTTTGCAGTAATTTCTTACAATCCTTTGTATTTCTGTGGTATCAGTCATGATTTCTCCTCTTTCGTTTTTGATTTTGTTTATTTGGGTCTTCTCTCTTCTTTTTCTTGATGAGCCTGGATAAAGGCTTGTCAATTTTGTTTATTTTTATAAAGAACCAGCTCCTAGTTTCATTGATCTTTTGAATTGTTTGTTTGGTCTCTATGTCATTTAGTTCTGCTCTGATCTTGATGATTTCCTTCCTTCTTCTTGCCCTAGGCTTTGTTTGTTGTTGTTGTTCTAGTTCTTGTAGCTTTAGGGTTAGATTGTTTATTTGAGATTCTTATATCCTTTTCAGATATGCCTGCATTGCTATGAACTTCCCTCTTAGAACTGCTTTTGCTGTGTCCCATAGGTTTTGGGCTGTTTTGTGTTCATTATCATTAGTTTCCTCGATCTTTTCTGGACCGCCTCCTCATTGCGTGCAGCCTCTGCGCGTGACGTACCTTGCCTGAACGCGAGCCTCCAGGCTAGGCGGTCATCTGCTTGAACTTCCCATGTGTTGAGATTGATGGAGCATTGTGCCATGTCCTTTTTTCAGATGTCTTTGAACCGCAGTTTTGGGCGCCCTGTCATCCTCTGGCCTTCTGCTAGCTCGCCGTAGAGGAGGTCTTTGGGGATACAGCCTGCATCCATTCTTTTGACATGGCCAAGCCACCTGAGGCGTCTCTCACTAAGAACTGCATGCAAACTGCTCATGTTGGCTCGCTTCAGCACCTCGGTGTTGGGGACCTTATCCTGCCAGGCAACATGCAGGACGCGTCGCAGGCACCTCATGTGGAAGCTGTTGAGTTTCCTTTCGTGCCTTGCGTAGGTGGTCCACGTCTCGCTGCCATAGAGGAGAGTGCTGAGCACGCAGACTTGGTAGATGCGCAGTCTGGTTTTCTCAGTGAGGCTGGAATTGTTCCACGCTCGCCGGTTCAGTCTGGCCATAACTGTGGCTGCCCTGGAGATTCTCCGGTTGACCTCCAAGTCGACTGACAGAGACCTCGAGATGGTGGACCCGAGGTAAGTGAAGTCGTTGACAACCTCCAGGGTGTATCCGTCGATGGTGATGCATGGGGGAGTCCCCGTGCCTTGAGCCATAACATTCGTCTTCGTCAGGCAGATGGCTAGTCCGAACTCCTTGCATGCATGGGAAAGACAAGTGACTAGCTGCTGGAGTCCCTCTTCGGAGTGTGATGTCAAAGCTGCGTCGTCGGCGAAGAGCATCTCACGGATGAGCACCTCTTTGACTTTGGTCTTGGCTCGTAGACGGGCCAGGTTGTATAGCTTGCCATCGGATCTGGTGTGAATGAAGACACCCTCGCTGCAGTCCTTAAAGGCGTATTGGAGGAGCATGGAGAAGAAGATTCCGAACAGCGTAGGCGCGAGGACGCAGCCCTGCTTTACTCCGCTGCTGACTGGGAAGGCCTCAGAGGTTGCGCCGTTGTAGGACACCGTGCTGTGCATGTTGTCGTGAAAGGACATGACCACAGCAAGCAGATGTGGTGGACAGCCAATCTTCCGTAGCAAGCTGAAGAGTCCGCTTCGACTGACCAGATCAAACACCTTCGTGAGGTCGATAAAGGCGAGGTAGAGTGGTTTATGCTGCTCGTGACACTTCTCCTGCAGCTGGCGTAGGGAGAAGATCATGTCCACTGTTGATCGGCCAGCTCTGAAGCCACACTGGGACTCTGGGTAGACGCGGGAAGCAAGGGTCTGCAGGCGGGCAAGAGCGACCCGGGCGAATTCTTTGCCGACGACGCTGAGGAGAGAGATGCCCCGGTAGTTGTTGCAGTCGCTGCGGTCTCCTTTGTTCTTGTACATGGTGATAATGTTGGCGTCTCTCATATCCTGGGGGATGTAACCCTCCTTCCAGCAGAGACAGAGTAGATGGTGGAGCGGCTGTAGCAGGACTGGTTTCCCGCTCTTTAGGATTTCTGGAGGGATTCCGTCGCTTCCTGGTGCTTTCCCGCAAGCGAGGCGGTCGATGGCTTTGCCGAGCTCTGCCGCAGTAGGTGGGGTGTCTAGCTCCTCCATGACTGGTAGGTCTGGGATGGCGTTAAGAGCAGTGTCTGTTATGGTGTTCCTCGTCGCGTACAGCTCAAGGTAGTGCTCGGTCCACCGCCGCATTTGCTGTTCTTGGTCAGTGATGACCTCACCTGTCTTGGACTTAAGGGGGGCGATCTTGAAGCGGATTGGGCCTGTTGCCTTCTTGATACCCTCATACATTCCTCGTGCGTTGCCTATATCGGCGGCTTCCTGGATGGTTCTGCACAGGTTTAGCCAATAGGTGTTGGCACAGTGGCGGGCGGTCTTCTGGACTTTGTTCCTGGCAGCCCGTAGAGCTTGAAGTGTACTGGGAGTGGGCGTGGCCTTGTAAGCCAGTAGGGCCTTCCTCTTAGCCTCGATCACGGGTTCCATTTCTTCCCAGTGAGCCTCGTACCAGTCAGCGTTCTTCCGCTCTTTCTTCCCGTAAGCAATCATGGCGGAGTTGTATATGGCGTCGCGGAGACGTGACCAATTGGATTCGATAATGTCATCTGCTGCCATTCCCTCGCCGAGTGCATCTTCCATCCTGTTGATGAATTGCTGGGTCTTAACTGGGTTGCTGGCACAACTGGTGTTGATGCGTGGGCGACCCTTCATCTTGGAGTGGTGCAACCTCTTCGGTGTTATGTGCACCTTGCTTACCACGAGGGCATGGTCCGTGTCGCAGTCTGCACTGTGGTAGTTGTGGGTGAGGAGGGTGCTGCCAATATCCGTTCTTCTGGTGATGACGAGGTCAAGCTGGTGCCAGTGGCGGGAGCGGGGGTGCCTCCATGACACCTGGTGGATCTCTTTGCACTTGAAGAATGTGTTTGTCACGCACAGGCCGTGGTGACACGAAAGCTCAAGCAGTCGCTGACCATTCTCATTGATCTTTCCTCTCCCAAAGTTTCTGAGGCAGGTGGGCCAGGCCATGTGGTCGGCTCCTATTCTTGCGTTGAAGTCTCCGAGGAGATAAAGAGCGTTACTTCTGGGGATCTTGGATAATGCTTCGTCCAGTGCATGGTAGAACTGTTCTTTCTCTTCGGTGGTGGCGCAGAGGGTTGGGGCGTACGCGCTAAGAATGCTGACTGGGCCGAAAGTTGTTGACAATCGGAGGGTAAGTAATCTCTCTGTGCCTCCTGTGGGTGGCTCTATGGAGTTAACAAGCATGTTCTTCACAGCGAACCCAACACCGTGCTGTCTTGGTTGGTCCGGAGACTTCCCTTGCCAGTAGAAGGTGTAGTTGGTTTCTCTGATAGTTCCGTTGTCGGCCAACCGGGTCTCCTGTAGAGCCACAATGTCGATGTTTAGTCGTGCCAGTTCCCTGTCGATGACGGCGGTTTTCCTGGCATCATTGATCCACGGAAGGTCTGCAGTAAGTCCGGGACACATGGTCCTGATGTTCCAGCTAGCGCGGCGAAGAGCTGGAGGCTTCTTTCTTTTTTTTTGCTTGGAATTGCCTAGTGCAAGTGTTTTGTGGCCCACTTTTCAAGAGACGCCTCTCTGATGCCCACGCACCCAGTGGGGCAGGCGAGCCATGGCGAGACGGCACCTAATTGGCTGGGGGCTGCCCAGCTTGAGGCGGGCAGTAGCTGTCCAGTGAGGTGCGATGACCTCTCCCACCGTCAGAGGAGACCCCTGGCGCTCGTTTCCTATGCCAATCGGATGAGCTTATAACCGGTATCTGTCTCCTCCCATGTTGAGTCGACATCTTGCGATGACGCTGGAGTGTCCTCTTCAGTGAAGCTACAAAGCCTGGGCAGGGTGATATGGAGGGCCAGCTGTTGCCCATGCAGCAGACCCCCCCTCTCTTCGCAGCTGAAGGATCCAAGGGGAAAGATAGAGTCAATACAGCTTGGCTTCAGGTGCGCCGCAGGAGTTGCCGGTGTTGACTACAACGTCAAACCGCCTTAGGGACTCCGGCTCCGGATTTTCTGTTGGCGTTTACTCCCTTAGCCTTTCCCCTGAAGAGGTATGCTGCAAGGCAGCGGAGGTTTTTTGGAATCAGAATTTTCCTTCTCTGATGTATCAGCATCAGAGAAGGAAAACTCTGATACTTAGGTGTATTTTGGAAGAATTCAGTTCCTACATCAGCCAGACCTCATGGAAGCAGAGGGACAATACCTGTAATAGCTTCTTCCTTGTCTAAGAGATACTTTGAATAGGTCAGGCTCACCCAGGAACATCATCACACAGAGTCAAAGACTGTAACCTGATCATGGGAGTTAGATCCCACTGAATTACAGGTTCCACTTGCACAAAGACAGTACACAAGGGGGAAGGAGGTCATGGGGCCGCCTTAGAATTTTACCTCCTACAGAGAGAATGGTCAGGGAAGGGCTTTCTGTATTGGTTACTTCTGGGCAAAGACCTGGAAAAAACATCAGAGCCTGAGCTCTGTAAAGGTGACTTGTAGAAAATGTAAAAGTACATATGGGACTGGCTTCTTTGACTTATATTTCTATTGGGCAGTAGTATAATGAACATTGATAAAAATGCTTTATAAAATTGCTGAAAATAATGACTATGTGCATTTCTATTTGACCAACAAGAAAATCAAGCTCTTAAGAGGTTAACTATCACCCTCAAGTTCACACAAAGTGTGGTAAGACCAGGATGTGAACCCAGGTGGGGAACCGAGCCACAGAGCAGGTCACAGGAATACCATCTGTGTTATCACACAGGGTGTGGTAACAACTCAGGTGTGGTTTAATACTCCATCATCACCATTTTAAGATTCTTATAATTTTATCTTGAACTAGAGTTTGTAAGAGAAGTCCAAGGGGACAACGGAGGATGTGCATGAGCAGAGAGGATGCGCACGATGTGAGAACCTGCCCATCCTTGCCGACCTGTCCACATACAGCATTTGGGAAGCCCCATGGCACAGAATTCCAGTGGACCCATGATGGTGAGAACCCAGGGAGACTCAACATGAATACAAGGTATGCATGTTATGTCCGCAACTAAGTAAATGAGGGTCTGGCAGCCCTGAGAGGCTACATCATTTTCATTCAAACCAGACAGCTTTGGGGATCCTAAAAATGGCTGCACCCATGTGTCCCAGCCCACAGATAGTGAACAGGGTGGGAGTGAGAGAGAGAGAGAGCACTGAGGAATGTCCCTAGAAAACTGAAAATGTATGAGAATCCTAAGCCAATGACATGTTTCCAATGAGCTGCCTCAAATAGTAGCACACTGTTTATAGTAGAACTTTTCTAAAATATCCTCCTTGGAGACAATACAGCGCAGTGCAGTCTGAACTCTGGGACCAGATTTCTGAGCGGTGATGCATCTCAGTTGGTTGTATGGGGACCTCACTCTACCAGCCCCACCTCAGCCACCTCCATGGCTGCCTGAGACACTCGGGGGAGGGTTTTATTACAACACTTGTGGGTGAGATACATGTGAGCTATGTGAGATGCATTCCTGGGATGGATGATATTTTAAGCTTCATTGTTCATTTATAACTTACTGAAAAAACTAAAGTTTGCTATTTAACATTCACAAAACTAAGTCTAAAAGAACTTTAAGTTCTGTACCTGGGTTGATGTAATTTGGATTTGAGGACAGATATGATCCTGAGAGCAAATGTCCAGGTACAAGCAAAATTTCCAGGCACTATTTCAGACTTGCAAAGTAGTGGACATGGAAAGACTGAAGTCAAGGTCTCCAAACATTAAAGGGGACCCAGATAATATCTGGGTTACAATGAAACAAGAAGAGAATTCATTAAGGTAAATGGGTGATATGTTAAAAGACAAATTGGAGAATAGGATAGCAGAGTAGGGCAGAAGGAGCTGGAGGCCTAAGAGGGAGGAAGGGAATCTGCTGGGCTGGGGGCGGGGGGGGCTGTGGACACACCCTCTTGAAGGTGCACCCTCCCCACCTCTGAAGCCCTTTGTGACTCCTCAATGCCGTGTGATGCAGGTGTGGCAATAAAGCCAAGAGCCTGCCCTCTCAGAGCTCAGTTGCGTTGAGCAGCTTTGCCTTTCGGAAAATGGGACTCGACCTATTTCTGAATGTGCTTCAAGAGATTTATCTGTACGTCTTCGCAGAACCTATAGATGACACCCGCAGCCTAACTTACATCTGTGTGCTGTGGGTGCTCCTCCTAATCTTCATTTGCATGGTGGGAATTCCATCTACCCCAACCTACTGGGAAAGTGAACACACTGAAAAGGTAAGGAAACTTGAGCAAGCCCCAACAGAGATTCTTTACTGTTGTTCCCCCTTTTATGTGAGTTTGTTTGAGTCAGAGAGACACCAAAGATGGGATGTCTGAGGAGAGACTAGAACATCACTCTTCCAGGGGAAGGGACCAGGCAGGGTTATGATCCAGGGAGGACTCAGGTTGCCACATGAAGCTCACACACCATGTGGGTGTGGTGGCAGGTTTCTGGCTAAGATTCCAAACACAGTGAGTCCCTAGTTCTCGATCGAGTTATTTAGAGACTTTGGTTTCTCTGCAGGACACCAGAGTTAAGCAGCACTTTAGCATGAGTCACATCGTTCACTGAGCCCCCAGTCTTTGCGTTGGGCTGGTCAGAAGAGCAGTGCTGAGCCTCTCAGAGCCCCTGAGAAGAGAGGCAGGGCTCCATCCCAGGTTACACGGTCCTATGTGAGGGAACAGAGGCAACTGTAGGCCTCAGATTATATGCCTGCATTGAACAGAGGCCCTCTGAGACTATCCAGTGTGGCCCTCACAGACAAAAGCCTTTCTTGAGCTTTTCAAAGAATTAAAAATTAAAAACATTTTAAAGTTTTAAATATTGGTAAAAACAAAAACAAAAAACAAACAAAAAACAAACAAAAAAACAAAAAAGTTCTATTAGTTAAAATGAGCTTGTTGGCTCAGAGAGACATTATTCTTGAATAATAAATATCTGTGTTTCTTAGGGAGAGGATTGAGAGAAGTGAGTACCAACCTCTCATTCTTTTCTTTCTATTCTCAGCATCGGACCAGAGCCAAGAGGAGAAGGAAAGGTGGGACATTGAGAGGTAAGGCTATGCCTGTCCTGCCCAAGCTCCCAAGGGTAACTCTCTCTCTCTCTCTTTTCCATGAAGTACCAGGGCCATGATCTCTGGCAGTTGGTAGATACAGTCCCTCTCAGAACAAAGAGCCCTTGGAGGGGAGGCTCATGCAAAGACAGTCAGAACCTGAGACTTCTCAGATTCTCTGCTCTGCTGTCCTTGGGTAGGAAGCATCACAGACCGGGGCAATGCGTGTTGCCCAGTAGATGTCCAGAGTCAGAACTCCTGTCTCCTGACTCTGTGAAGGTACCTTGGCTTCAGGCTGATCAGATTCCTCTTTGTTGTAACCATTGACCTCTCTGCTTCACAGAGTGGTTTTGAGCATCCAATGAGATGTGTATAAAAAGTACTTTATAAATGAAGCAACGTGGACATGGGGACCTTAGTAGTATCATTGAGCATTTGACTTCATACTAATTCTTGGGGCTTTCAGAGTCTACTCTCCCAATGGTCTCCCATTAAGGGACCCCTGTGTAATACCTATGTGTCTACCTTTATTATGTGTAACCCACTCTCCTGGTTTCCCAGGTTCAAGATATTGCCATAGGGGTAAAGAGAAGAATAAGAAGCTAAATTCTGTCCTGAAAAGGTGACTAGTCTTTCCCCCCTTTTCTTGGTCTCTCTTTAGCATGTTCTATACAATTCCAGGGATTCAGTGTAACCATCCATAGTCATGGGAGGGGGTTGCCATGGGAACGGGAATGTGAGTGAATGCCTTGGGGTGAGTGCTGCTGAGTACATTGTGACATCATGGATGTGGAGCAATGTGAAGGGGCAGCAGGTTTCAGGAGGCCCCACCCCACCAGGCCAATAGGTCCTTCTTTCCCTGTGCTGGTCCTGGCTGCAGCTTTGTACCTCCTGTCTCTTGCAGCCCCCTGGGCCAGCATCATGATACCATCAGTGTTCATCAACATGTATGTCCAGACCCCTCCTGTGAGGTGTATAATCACACAACTGCTGAGCTCGATTGGCTGCCGATCTCAGAGGCCCTAGAAGATCCTCCTCCCTCTGTGTCCCCTCTGGCTTCTACAGCTCCCGTGACTGGGTCATCATCATCCACTCAGTCCTCTGCCTTCTCAGCAGTCCCTCCAGGAGACCTAATCCCACCCCCTCTGCCTGAGCCTTTCTCACCACCCCCCTCTCTTCTCTCTCCTGACCAAAGGGCTCCCTTGGGTAAAGTTTTGTCACCCTCACTACCAGGCCAAGCTCTGCCTCCAGAGCCTTTTCCTCCTCTGGAACCCAGATTCCAAGTGCACAGTTCCTTACTTCAACCCAAAGACTCTTTCTCTTCAAACCTGGCACAACAGGATTTCCATAAAGAGTCTCCTGACATCTATTCTACAAAGACTTCTCCTGGAGGAGACGCTGCTGCCAAACTTATAGGTCCTAGACACCACCTGCTTCTCAACCCTGATGAGCATGATTTGGCACAGCAGTACTCATATCTTAAGACCAGGGAGGACCATTTAAAGCAAAAGCTTTTCTGGGGTCTTCCATCTCTGCACAGCGAGTCCTTGCCCTCTGCTGGCCATGCCTTGGGTGACTGTCCCTCAATCTTTATTTTTAATAACGTCTCCAATACCCCTATAGGCCAAGAATCTCCAGTACTTCCTTATTTCCTACCTCCATCCTTGCTTAAGGCCCAACCTCAACCCTTGTCTCAAACCCTGCTCCAGTCCCAGCCCCTACCTCTCACTCAGACTCAACCACAGGTCCACCTTCAACCCCCACTCCCAATCCCTCCATCCGGTCCCATAACCCAGAATAGTGCCTGTGGAGTGCAATTCCATGGACCTCAGAATGAATTAGAACACATCACCTCATCTGAAATTCAACACCTAGAATGGAATGTGTTGCAGAAGACACAGGAAAGGTTGTTGGGCTTACCCTCTGTGGTTCAAAAGTCTACAGAAGCCTTCCATGCTCCAGCTCCCACCTGTCCTTCTTGCCAGCCCTCTGAGAACTATATTTCAGTTTCCATTAATCCTGGAGAGTTTCCACTCAACAGTGAACTTCAACAGAAACTTGAGAAACACCTTAAAATGAAGACCATCCACCGCAGGTGGGGCCTGCCCCGCAGGATCCATGAGTCTCTGTCACTGATGAGACCAAAGAAGTGCTCAGACAGCTGTGAGTCAAAGAACAGTTATGGCCTCTCGTGGATGTCTGAGTATAAGGGCCAGAGTAGCCAGCCAGGAAGCTTCCGTGAGAGTGGCTCAGAAATGATTTGGCCAGAGGAGCCGGGGACAGATGAGGAGCAGAGCCAAAAGAATGATCCAGAAGATCTGTTGAGTGACTCAGACAGCTCCTCAGGTAAGGATGTAGGGTATTGCTCTGAGAAAGGCCTAGCCATGATGAGTCCATCAGAAGAAAATTCAGTGGTGTCAGGGAAGAGTGAAAGTCCAAGACAACTGAAAAATGATTTGAAACTACATCTCAGCAAGAAGCTTGATGATATCAGTGAGGGTCAGCTCCCTGGGCCTGTGCATGGTTCCTGGCACACTATGGAGGAGACTCCTTCTGTAAAGTCCCACATCAAAATAGAACAGAGGAGTCTGCCACCACCAGTGGGCAGGGACTACTGTGTGGACACATCCCAAGAGCTTTCCTTCCTGGTGCCCGGAGCACAGCAGTTGCTGGAAGCTCATATTACCAAGTTTCATGAAGAGACATTACAGGGCCTTCCTGCCAAGGTCCTTGAATCCATGGAAATCTTTAAACTGAGAGATACTTCATCCCATTCCTCATATGATTCCCACTCCTCCTCCTCAACCAACTGGATTTCGAAGATGAACTCCAAATCTCGGGGCTTCACGCCCGTGAGAGGAAGTCCTAGAATCCTTCATGGAGTAGAAAAGAGAACAGAAACAGCCACTGTCCTGAATACTCCTCCCCCTGCCCCCTCACTTGTGGGCGAGGAAGGACAGGGGACCCTGAAACAATCACCCTCTGATAACAAACACGAGGTTGTAGAGGAGGATCAGAAAATTTGCGGAGCCAGACAAAATGTTCTGCCTGTCACAAACAACATCACTGGCAAAGCAAGGCAGAGACATTTTCCAATAGACAACACTCACCTGCCAAAGCTGCCTGAAAGGCAAGCTGGGGCCAGCCATGAGCCAGAGGGTAAGAGTGTGAATTCCAGTGGCAGAGCAGAAATGAAACTGGGCAAAAGCACGGAGGAGATAGCAGAACCTGCTTCCATGCCCATCGTGTCCGGGGAGATAGTCAAGGCTGAGGAGCTGAATGGTGTTCAATACAAAACCAGTGACACCTTCACAACCAACAAGCCGGGAATCTCCCGAAGAATAAATGTTAATGAGAGCAAAGAAACAACCGCGGTGACTACTAAAGTGCCCCCACCAAAAACACCAGCTCCCCAAGATCCTATATCTTCAGACTTAAACAAGCAACTCACTGATGAGTTAGAGTTTAAGCTGGAGATGAGAAAGAATAGACAGGCCCAAGGCAAACCCACTGACGTGTCCCATGAGACTAACAAAGCCTCCCTGCCTCATGCTCAGAGTGTCCCCAGGCTGGACATGGGAGTTTCCCAGGTGCTGCATGTCCATTTAGAGAAGAGAAGAGCCAGTATGGAGCAGCAGCAGGAGCCTTGGGTCCCTAAGCACATCTTAAAGTTGTGCCAGAATAAGAATTTCCCACCAGCTACAAAGAAAGAGAGTCCCACAAGCCCCAAATCAGAAGAGCTTGGTGCAGGGGATGCAGGGTTGGTAGCATCCCAACCTGGAAGAGTGAGAGATTCTACTCAGAAGATGGTTGTGAGCAAGTCTTCCCAGACCCTATCACAGAAGAGACAATCTCTTCCTGATACTAATTTCATAAATAAAATCCAAGGATTTTTTAAATGGCATAATCCTGAGGTGAAAAGCACAAAACAAGAAGACCCCCAGGTAAAGGGCAGCTGCATAGCATCTGTGCAGAGCAGAGGCCCAATTAGAAGGAGAGCAACCTTTACTGGGATGATGGACGCAAAGAGAGCCATTTTAGAACTCGGGAAGTTCCCCGAGGAGAAAGTGGGACATCAGCCCACAGGAGCTACCGCCTGCCCTCAAGAGCCCCTTCCCTCGGCAGTGAAGCTGGGGACAGATCAGCAGAAGGCAGCAGTGCGGGCCCAGGCGCAGCCTGTCCACTCCAGGGCCCCCTCCTGTAAGTCCTCCCGCCAAACAGCCATCTTTCCTGGCCAGAGCTCTATGAGCAGAGATGAGGACAGACACCCCCAGAAAGTTGGGGCATTAAAAGACCATCAATTTCATCAGAAGCAGCCCCAATCTGTGCCCTCCAGGGGGATTGTGATCCATCTGCGCCCCACCTGCAGGCCTCACACTACCTCCTGCTGCTCTCACCACTGCAGAAGGCACTTGTGTGTAGAGATCTGTGCCTGTGATTTAGACAGAAAATCCTATTCTGTAATTTCCAGGCAATCCCTTCCTTATGGAGAATACTGATTTGTCTAATAAATGTTTCCCTGCTAATAGTGCTATCTTTCCTCTGTACTGTGTTGGGGACATGGGTTTGGGGTATCTCCAGGCTTGTGCTTAAAGAAAAGGAGTTCGTTCGGCTCCTACTGATTGCTTCCTTTGGCTTCCAAAGTGACCAGTCCCTGGAGCACTTGTAGAGAAGTAGATATCACATACCCTCCCCGAAAGCCTACTTCCTCCCTGATGAAGTTTGAGGAGATGGGCTCTGTCTCCTACCTTGTACCTTACCCTTAATGAGCATGGGCAGAAGCCCACACCTTCCCCTCAGGGAAGGTTTTGTATCCTTGAGAAGAGCAGGGAAGACAGGCCTTCTGTATCTGGAAAAGGTCAAGGACAGAATATTTTAGAAAATATTAGTGAAGAGGAGACAGTGGCTTAATCATTATTTAGAAGTCCATGATCAGAAAATGCCACAAGTGGGTGAACCCTGAATGGGAGTGTTTGGGGCGATATTGCTGCAGTGGATCTTGGGCTCGTTGGGGTAGGGTCTAGGAACAGCACAAACGTTGCTTCCATATCTTTCTGGTGGGTCATGTTCATGTTTTGGGGAAGCATATTTTAACCTTGACACTGACATATATCTACCGAAGGTCACCTTGGGGAAGTGGTTCCCATCTCTGGACATTTCTTCAGGCTGCAGGATTGATGACATTTCTTTTCCTGAGCCAAAGCATCACTCAGCTATCAGTGGTAGGAATGTTAACCAGGCAGCCACCTACCTCCCAAGGTAAAATAAAGGTGAGAGTAAGGACAAGATACCCTAGAGCGAATGAGGAAGTAAGAACAAATGAAGAGGGGGAGAGTGACCTCGTGGGTGGACAAAGGTCTATAAGCTTCATCAGCCCCACACAGGGACCCTGTCTTGCTCCCGGCTTCCTCACACTGACCCCAGCTCCATCTGCCGTGGCTGAGCAGAGCACCGCACAGCATACTGATGCCTCTCACCCAGAGTACGTGGGCTGTCCTTGAGAAGTAAAGCAGTATTTGCACGGCATCCCTGCCTTTGGGAAAGGGGAGCTGGTGCTGCCTTCCATCCGTGCTTGAAGGAAATATACAGGAGCTTGCCCTTAGTGTGTACAGCTCTCCTGTCTGGGTGGAGATGCCACCTCGGTTATTCATGACTTTGGTGGTGCTATAATCTCCCAGAACACCAGCAGCTCACAAACCAGAAGTGAGCTCTAGACTATGCACCGGGGTTACGGATATTTGAGGGCTCACCACAGACCTGCATGGAATGCTTTTTTTTTTTTTTTTGCCAAACCTGCAACATACCCTTACTATAGCAGTCTGGAGGGACGGCATCTCCACTTTCACACACTGAAACACAAAAGTGGAATGAATGTCCTAGTGAGCACTTTAGGTAGTTTTCCTAGCAAGCCTTGTGAATCCAGAGGGTGAAGAAAAATAAAATACAAAAACCAGATGTCCAGCACAGCCTTTCTCACTACCACATTTGTATCTTCTTGTCCAGAGTTATGACATTGACCATACAATGTTGGAAGCTTGGTGTCACAGAAAAAATATGCAGATTTTGTGAAAGTCCTAGTGGGGAAAAATTGCGGAATAGGGCCCACGGGGCAGGGAACTTGAAGAGGTGAGCAGGCAGGGGAGGGCTCTAACATCCATTTGCATCAAGCAGCCAATGACCCAGCCTCCCAGCTCCTACATCATGTCATCTTAGGGCCCTTTGCCTTCCCTCCAGTGCAGTTACTGCCGCACTGTAGGGCTTATTCCCAGGAACACCTCAGTCATCAGGAATAATGCAATCTGACCTTCCACCCTGTGGCCTTGTTCCCTATCCTCCCATCATAGGTGCCCCTTGTTAATTTTTCAATACCAAGACATACATTTTCCCACTTACTCTCTGTCAATCCACAAAGCCCTTGTCTTCTTTCCTCACCAAGGTGGACTTGATGGTCTTTCTGGTTACTAACATTTAAAAAAGATCGAGGCGGAAGCAGCGTCAACAGCAGCAACAACAGCCATCTGCCTTCACCTGTAACAAGTGCGGCAGGGATTGTCACTCCCGAGTCGGACTACACAGCCATTCTCGGCGGTGCAGATAGACTCTCAAGAAGCTACGCCATCGTCTCTCGAGACGGACGGCTGCCGACGACGACGATCATTAGTTTCCAGAAATTTCTTGATTTCTTCTTTGATGTCATTGTTAACCCATTCATTATTTAATAGCATGTTATTCATTCTCCATGAGTTTGGATGTCTTTGGTTTTTTTCTCTCAGGTTGATTTCTAGTTTCAAGGCATTGTGTTCTGAAAGGATACTTGATATAATTTAAATTTTCTTGAATTTGTTGAGGCTTATTTTGTGTCCTATCATGTGGCCTATCTTTGAAAATGTCCCATGTGTCTTTGAAAAGAATGTATATTTTGCTTCTTTGGGGTGAAAAGTTCTATATATATCAGTTAAGTCCATGTGATTTAGTGTGTTGTTCAATGCCTGTATATCCTTGGTGTTTCTTTGCTTCAAAGATCTGTCTATTGTTGATAATGGAGTGTTAAAGTCCCCTATTATGAGTGTGTTGCTGTTAATATCCTTCTTGTGGTCTCCTAGTATTTTCTTTATGTATTTGGGTGCTCCTATGTTGGGTGCATATATGTTTACCAGTGTTATATCTTCTTGATGGGTTGTTCCTTTAAGTATTATGAAATGTTCTTCTTTATCTCTTTTTATTGCCCTTGCTTTGAAATTCATTTTGTCTGATATGAGTACTGCTACCCCAGCTTTTTTTTCATGTCCATTTGTTTGGAATACTTTTTTATATCCCTTTACTTTCAGTCTGTGTAAATCTTTTGTTTTGAGGTGTGTTTCTTGTAGACAGCAAATATGTGAGTCCTGCTTTCTTATCCATTTTGTTACCCTATGTCTTTTAATGGGAGCATTTAATCCATTTGCATTTAAGGTTATTATTGACAGGTATTTATTCATTTCTGTTTGTATCTGTTTTCCTCTCATCTTTTTTTCTTCTTTTTCTTAAAACATTCCCTTTAGCATCTCTTGCAATGCTGGATTGGTGGAGATGTATTCTTTTAGTCTTCCTTTTTCTGGAAAACTCCTTATTTCACCTTTCATTTTGAATCAGAGCCTTGCTGGGTAGAGTATTCTTGGTTGTAGGCCTTTGTTTTTCATTGCTTGGAATTTTTTTTTTCCATTCCCCTCTGGCTTGTTGTGTTTTTGTTAAGAAATCTGATGATAGCCTTATTGGAGCTCCCTTGTATGTTATTAGCTGTTTCTCTCTTGCTGCTTTTAGGATTCTCTCTTTGTCTTTGAATGTTGCCATTTTAATTATTATGTGTCTGACAGTGGGCATCTTTGGATTCATCTTCATTGGGACCCTCTGTTCTTCCTGGACTTGCATGACTTTTTCTCTCATCAAGATAGGGAAGTTTTCTGACATTAGTTTTTCAAACAGGTTTTCTATCCCTGGCTCCTCTTCTTCTCCTTCTAGTATCCATATGAAATGAATATTATTACATTTCATTTGTTCCTGCAGCTCTCTTAAAACCTCTTCATTCTTTTTTTGTCTTTTTTCATTTTGTTGCACTGTTTGGTAATTTTTTTCTACTTTGTCCTTTAGCTCACTGATCTAATCTTCTACTTCATCTAGCCTGCTTTGAGTCCTTCTGCTGTGTTCATACTTCAATTCAGAAAGTATACTTTATTTCTTCCTGGCTCTTATTGATAGTTTTTATGTCCTTCTTAATTTTGGTTTAGTTCTCAATAAGTTCCTTGTAGCTTCTCTGAAATTTTTTGTAGTTCTCCAGGAGTTCTTTGTTCTTTTCTTTGAGCTTGCTGAGCTCACTGAGCTTCCCTATATAATTATTTTGAATTCCATGTCTGTTAGTTTTCTTGCCTCTATTTTATTTAGCATTCTTTCTGGGGATTCCTCCTATCCTCTGTCTCTCTTTTTTTGTGACTTTTCTTGGTTTTTTTTCTGCTTCTTATATTGTTCTGCTTTAACTTACTGTCTTTATGTTGTGACCTCTTGTGGTAGGAGATTTGTGGGGTTCAGTGGTGTTGTCTTCTTGATCTCTTGAACTTGATGTTCTTGGGATGCCCTTTATGCTATTTATTTGGGCTGTCTGGTTGTACTTGGGTTTTGGTTGTTGTGTTGTTATTTGATGTGTCCTTCCCTCCAGCTAGCTGTCTGAGAGTCACTCCTCCTATCACGTCTTGTATACTGTTGTATACTGTTTCTTTATTTCCTGGATCTGCCCCTGGTGATGTCACATTGTGTCCCAGTCTGGGCCTAGATAGTCTGCTTGAGTCTACCAGAGATCTACTGCCTTTGTCTGTGTCCTTAAGATGTTAATCTATTCAATCTGTGATCAGCTGTAGAGTTTAAGCACTGAGGGCAGAGCAGATTAATTCTTGTGGGCAGGGATATTGCTTCCCCACAGGCTGATACCACTTGGAGGGGAGCGGTCTGCCTGCAGTATAGGGGATGAGTTAGCACTAGGACTTTGTTGGCTGCTCCCTCAGTTCTCTCTTCAAAGCGACTACCCCAAACTCTCCTTAAAAATCTCTAGTCCACTCTGCTCTCCCTCTGCTGGAGCTCAATGTATTTTCATTCATGGTCCCTTTAAGAAAACTCTGTGTGTCTCCATCCTCTCTCAGGCCAGCAAAAAAAAAAAAAAAAAAAAAAAAAAAAAAACTTGTTGCCTTTCACAGCTGGATGCTATTTCACTCTCAACTCTGTTACTGTAGGCTGAGAAGCCCAGCTGGGGGTTTAGGCCCCAGCCTTCTCAGGGGGAATTCCTGGCTGCTGAGATGTTTCTCCATCCCTTCAGCTGCCACCTGTGGGAGCCCAGCCAGCCCTCTCATGTCTCCACAATTCCTGCCAGTCTCATTGTGATGAAGTGCCCTTTCCTGTCTGTCCATGGTTATAAGGCTTCTCTCCAGCTAGTGTTCAGTTGGATATTCTGGATGATTTATCCACAATTAAGCTGTAATTCAAGATTGGTCTCGAGAGAAGGTTAGTGTAGTTTTACTACTTCTCCCCCATCTCCATAAATTTAGTTTTTAATGCATTTTATTCTTGGGGGACAAAATGTAATTGGAGTGTGCTCAAATATAGTTGAAAGAATTTAGACACTTGAGTTTGGATAGTTTCAATCATATAGTTGCCATCCAAATTCTTTCTCAATCACTTTCTCTTCTATGTAAATCAGATGTAATCACATATAACTTACTGACTGATGCAAGTTGGGTCAGGCTTGGGGCGGAGGTGGGGAGAGCTACTGTATTCTCAGTGTCAGTCAGTCTTTGCTCTAGCCCAACTGCAACATTTCCATGGCTAAGAGGGAATGTTTCTGTATGTCAGTGTAGTGCTAGACTTGGGTCCCGCAAGATTCAGTGTACTCCATCATCCAGCTTTCTCCCCTTTCCCTCCCACTTCTATTCAGCTGAAACCAGAACTGGCACCAGTAGCAGATGGGGCTAGTGGCACAGGACTTCGATTCCGTCTAGGTTGGGAATGTGAGGCTCCCACTCTGGGCAATTAGAAAACTCCAGCTGGTGTCCTTCTGCTAGTCTTCTAAAACATTTCCATGCAGTACATCAGTGCTCAAGCTTGCTGACACTTCAACCTCTGATGGTCATTTCCTATGGGCCTGCTCATTAATTTTTGCTTTTGTTGCTTGTGCTCTGGTATCATATATAATTGCTAAGATCAATTTCAAGAAACTTTTTCCTATGTTTTCTTCTAGTAGTTATATACTTTCAGGTCTTATGTGTAAGTCTGTAATTCATTTTAAGGCAATTTTGTCAGTTTGTAAGCTAAGGGTCCAATTACATTTTTCTGTATATGGTTATCCTTTTCCTCAACACCATTTTTTGAAGAAATTATTATTTCCCTATTGACTATTCTTGGCTTTCTTGTCAAATATTAGTTGACCATATATGTAAGGGTTTATTTCTGGGCTTTTTAATCTGTTCATTTAGTATCTTTGTTCATTTTTATACCACTACCATACCATTTTGATGATTATAGCTTTGAAATAAGGAAGTCTGATGCCTCCAGCTTGTTCTCCTCAACAAATTGGTTATAGAAGGAACATACTCCAACATAATAGAAACCACATATGACAAACACATAGCTAATATATACTCAATGTTCAAACATTGAAAGCTTTTCTTCTAAGGTCAGGAACAGAACAAGGGTTCCTAGTATCTCCACTCTTATTTAACATAGTACTGGAAATCCTAGCCAGAAGTCAGGCAATATAAAGAATAAAAGGCATTCAAATCAGAAAGAAAGAAGTAAAAATGTCTTCATCTGCATTTTATATGATCTTATACTGAGAAAATCCTAAAGACATAATAAAAAAACTTTTGGAAATAAATCAACACATAAATCAATTGGGTTTCTATGAACTAACAATGAAATACCTTTAAAAATGTTAAACAATTCTATTCATAATAGCATGAAAAACAATAAAATACTTATAAATTTAGCCAAGAAAGTGAAAGATCTGTACAATGCAAATTATAAGATTTTGATGAAAGAATTGAAGAAGACATAAACAAATGGAAACATATCCCATGTTCATTAATCTGATTAATTAATATTATTAAAATATCTATACTCTCCTAGCCATCTATAGGATTAGTACAATCTCTATCAAAATTTCAAAGATACATTTTACAGAAATAGACAAAAAATCTAAAATATATATGGAACTATAGAAGACCCTGAATAGCCAAAGAAATCCTGAAAAAGAAGAACCAAAGTCTCTGTATTTTAAAAGATAAACATTGTCTTAAATAAAAATAAATCTATTTCTATTGCTTCCATTACCTGGTAACACTATTTTCAGTGTAACAAATCTCCAGAGTGTATCCTCTGCATGTTTACAGGGTTCAATTAAACTGAAAAGTTATACAAGAACTCTAAACTCCCTAGCTGCTAATAATTCCGAATAATCCCTCTTCAATAGATACATGTCTGACATTGTGAAGTCTTTATTTCATTGTCTGTTAAATATCTAGCAGAGATAGAAGTCATCCTCTATCTCTCTACTATTGTATTCCTTCATCATGCATTCAGACAATGAAATACAACACAGCCTTTTAAAATGATATTAAATGTCTATATTTACTATGGAGAAGATATTTATTATATGGTTAAATGTTGATTTAAATATATATATATATCGTCGGCAGCCGTCCGTCTCGAGAGACGATGGTGTAGCTTCTTAAGAGTCTATCTGCACCGCCGAGAATGGCTGTGCAGTCCGACTCGGGAGTGACACGGTATCTGTCTTCTCCCGTGTTGAATCGACATCTTGCGATGACGCTGGAGTGTCCTCTCCAGTGAAGCTGAAGCTACAGAGCCTGGGCAGGGTGATATGGAGGGTCTGCTGTTGCCCATGCAGCAGATGCCCCCTCTCTTCGCAGCTGAAGGATCCAAGGGAAAGACGGAGTCAATACAGCTTGGCTTCAGGTGCGCCGCAGGAGTTGCTGGTGTTGACTACAACGTCAAACCACCTTAGGAAATCCGGCTCTGGATTTTCTGTCGGGGTTTACTCCCTTAGCCTTTCCCCTGAAGAGGTATGCCGCAAGGCAGCGGAGGTTTTTTGGAATCAGAGTTTTCCTTCTCTGATGTGCCCTGACTGGAAGATCGAACCAGCGACACTTAGCTCGCAGGCCGACGCTCAATCCACTGAGCCAAACCAGCCAGGGTATATATATATATATATACACATATATATACATATACATATGGTATACGTTGAATCAGTAGGGTGGCATGACCTCATTCTTATAACAGAAAAAGTAAGCTTGTAATACACGGGGGAAAATTTTTAAGATATTCTTATTTAGTTTAATTTTTCATCTGTTTTATACTTAAATAGGCATGCTGATTTCAAAATGAAGTTAGTTTTCTTCTACCACATCAAGTTTTTCTTAATGCAACCAGTCTAGGTTGGATCAAGCCTGGGTTAAGGGAATTACTAGTGCTCCCCTATTGGCTGAGAGCAAACCTCCCTCATGTTGAGAGAAGTGGGGGACAACTTTGGAGACCAGTAGCAGGTTCATACTTGTCTAGGCAATTCAGTTACACAGTGTAGTGAGAGGTTGTGTGCTGCTCTGTTTAAGGAATCATATTCTGAAGTGTAGTCTGACTTCCTGTCTGTATACAAGGAGTTAGCAGAATTTATTTTTTAATCTATAACCTACTTATTTCCATTCCCAGATCATGTCTGCCTCTGCTATTTCTCATTGTAAGTGTCTAAACAATCCTGATTCCCTTTGTTGTATGTATCTGTGGCAGTTTCACCATTCCCAGTCAAAGGACAAATAACAGCGCATTTGTCAGGCAAGTTTATTTTGCATATTTTTAAGTAAAACTTGGTGATCAAGATAAGTCTTTGGCCCCTCACAAAGTGTGCAAGCAGTGTGTCAAGAATTTATAGATGTGGATGAAGGGAACACATGATAAATTGCCATTTGGAATACCTATGGTTTGGCGAGAGCCCAGAGATCATTCAAGTGACTGTTAATTTTGTATAGTAAAAATATTAGCATATAACAAGAAAATAAATATAAAATAGAGTATCCTAGTCTACCATCAGCTATATGCCCAGTGCCTCATTCAGCTGAAATCCCAATGCCAGTTTTCTTTGAACTACACTCTTATGAAAAACAGGAGTATGGTGAAGAACTAAGTGACAGCAACGATGAAGATTTTGAAAATGAAAATGACTCAGTTTGCAAGGTATTTGATCAGTATGAGTTGAATGATTTGGTATGAGATTTGGTACTATCCAAAAAGGCTTCAGAACTCTTAGCATCAAGACTGCACAAGAAAAACTTGCTTGAAGAAAGAGCAAAGGCATTCTACTTTCGATCAAAGGATAGTGCCTTTCTGCAGTACCTTCAAAGTGACAGTGGCTTTGTGTGTTGCCATAACATAGATGGCTTAATAGAGGAATTTGGAATTCCAATCTATAATGCAACTGAATGGCAACTGTTCATCATTAGCTCAAAGCAGAGTTTGAAGTGTGCCATCCTCCACAATGGCCATTTATTTGGTGCAGTCCCAATTGGCCATTCGGTTTGTTTTCATGAAGAATATGAAGACATAAAGAGAGTCATTGATCTGTTGCAATATCACAAGCACAATTGGATCATCTATGTTGACCTTCAAATGGTCTGCTACCTTCTTGGTCAGTAATGTGGATACACCGAGTATCTCTGTTTTCTGTGTATGTGGGACAGCAGAGCTCATGAAAAGCATTGGATAAAGTTGAATTGGCCTCCAAGATCTGACCTCAAACCTGGTGATCCAAATATTCTATATGAGCCACTTGTTGACAGAAAGAACATTCTATTCCCACCTCTGCACATAAAACTGGGTCTCATGAAGTAATTTGTGAAAGTTTTGCCAACTGAAGGAGACTGTTTCAAGTATTTCATTTTGGCATTTCCTAGCCTGTTGTTTGAAAAGATAAAATACCGGGACTTCCGGCCAAGATGGAGGCTTAGACGGACGCGCTAGGTCTCCCTCTACAACTAGAGAGGAATACAACTACTTCAAAACAAAGGATAACTAGAAATTCCAGAAAATAAAACTACACGGAAGCCCAACATATGAAATTATAAACCAGCGGCGCCCTTTGGGCAGGTAAGAGCGAAAGAGGGCGGCGCTGTTTGCGGTAGCACCTGGGACAGCAGCAGGGAGAACAATCCTGGCTGCAGTCGAACCCCCGGCAGCTCGCGACACCAACGCTGGGGAAAGCAGCCACCACATCGCCTTGAACAGTGAGGCCCAGGGGGGTGGGAGGACGGATCCCGGTCTCCTAGCGGAATAACTGTGTGAATCCATCTTGGACCCCCGCCCCCAAAGAAAGCGCCACAGGGCTGCGAAATAGGTCGCGGACAGGCGCCGGTCGCTGGATTGTGACGCGTACACAGGCACTGCCCCCTACAGCCGGCCCAAGAAAACAAAACGCATCTGTCAAAATGAGGCAGACAACTATAGAAATCCCGGTGACACAACTCACCAGGCAACAGATAGAGAACCTGACAGATGAACAGATAAGAAACCTGTCAGAGGCTCAGTTCTGGGCCATTGTTATCAGGTGGCTTACAGAATTCACAAAAGATTTGGAAAAAGATGAGAAAGAAGCGAAAAACACTCATAACAAAAGGAACAAAACCACATACGAGACAGATGGTGAGGAAATAAAATCCAGAGTTCATTTCAACAAACTGGAATATGGAGAAGGAACAAGCAGTTAACCAATGCAGCGAGAGGAAATGGGAAGCAATGATGAGAGGATCAGAAACCTCTGGGACAGCTATAAAAGGCCCAACGTAAGAATCATTGGTTTGCCAGAGAGCGAGGAAGATGAACTAGAACTTGAAAAATTGAGTGAAAATATAATAAAGGAGAACTTCCCAGACTTGGGGAAGGGAATAGACTTGCAGGTCCAGGAAGCAAGGAGAGTTCCCAAGAGACTGGACCCAGGGAGAACCACTCCAAGACACATTATAATCAAAATGTCAAAAATTAAAGATAAAGAGAGAATCTTAAAAGCAGCAAGAGAGAAGAAAAGAATTATGTACAAAGGGGTCCCAATTAGACTATCAGCTGACTTCTCAAGGGAGACCCTGCAGGCAAGAAGGGACTGGCAAGAAATATTCAAAGTAATGAAAATCCAAAACCTACAACCACGAATACTCTATCCAGCGAAATTGTCATTCAGAATAGAAGGACAGAGAAAGTGTTTCCAGGACAAAATAAAACTGAAAGAGTTCATTAGATCCAAACCACTGTTGTATGAGATGTTAAAGGGACTGGTTTAGAAAAAGGAGGATCAAGACAATGAAATCTAAAATGAAAACTGCATCACAAGAAACAACAGAAGCTAGGGAATTGAAACAAAGGCAAACTAAACAGGCAACAAGACTGGAAAAAGAACTATAGGTACGGGGAACATATTGGGGGGAGGTCAACAGGGAGGGGGAATGGGGAGAGGGAGGGAGATGATATAGGCATTAAGGATCATGGTAGGAGGGAATGGAACAGACAGAGAGAGGTTGAGAAGAACTGTATGCACAACTAATGGACATGATCTAAAAGGGGGGGACAACTGGAGGGAGGGGGGCCACCGGGTGGAGGGGAGCAGAGGGAAGGGAAATTGGCACAAATGTAATATTATAATCAATAAAACACATTAAAAAAAAAAGAAAAGATAAAATACCTTAATATGTATGTTTGGTAGCTGAACTTTACCACTTGTACCCACCCAATTTGACTTACAGTAACAACATATCACCTTTTTATGAATAAAATAACTCTAAGTAAACAGTGTATTCAGGTATATTTTTTATTTTCTTTTGTATTACATTTTGTATGATTTTTGGGACAAAGGGAGGGTATCCTGTACCTTAAAAAGTTGATGTGACAGAGAAAAACTGGTGTCATTTTTGGATTCAGATGCCAAAATTTATTAAAAAACAAGTGTGGGATCTAACTCAACAAGAATCCCGTATCTCAGTGTTATCACATACCAAATGGTCTTCTGGATGGAAACAACCCACAATAGTGGTTAAGCACATAGACTTTAGTGTCAGACTGACATGGGTTCTAATCCATTGTCCACCTGACTGAACAGCCTTGGCCAGGCTGTCGAATCGCCCTTAATCTCTCTCTCTCTTTTTTTTCAAAGTAATAATAATAGAATTTGCTTTTGGAGATTATTAGGAGAATTAAATGGATAAAGTGTATAAATCAATTAATATAGTTCTACCCCACAGTAAGTGATCTGTAAATGATAGCCATTATTATGGTAATAAATAAAAAGATATAAAAAATGTCCAAGAACAATTATCTCTGAGTATCGACTTGAAAATTATTTTTATGTACTTAATTAGGTTCCATCCCCTTAGACAACCACTCTAATGTATTCACATGTGCTTTTTAAATATATGTATATTGCAATATAGATATGTTTTTAATTACATGGAACTATAATATAATATATCTCATTGTTAATACTTTTTTTTCACTCACACTTTTTTAAAAGATCCACCCATGCTGCTGTACATACATAGTATTAATTTCCTCTAAATGGTTGCTTATACTTTAGAGTCTCTGTCTTCAACATTTTACCTAACTGCTCTCTCAGAGACTGGACTCATTGGTGTGTTCAACTCTCTACTGCTAAAAATAACATTGCCATAAATCTCCTCATGCACATTCTCTTAAGAACTTCTTTGACATACATACCTATGGGTAGAATTGCTGAGTTTTGGGGTATGTATATTTTTAATTTGACTAAGTAGTGCTGGATGTTCTTTAGAAAAGCAGCTAGTGTCCACCAGAAAGATGAGGTTCTTCTATCTCCACATCCCCAGCTACACTTGACCTCATCCAGTTTTCTAACTTTTATCAGTCTAATAAATATAAAGAGACAACTTATTGTTTAATTTACATTTCTCAGATTACTAATTATTTGAGGCATAACTTCTCTTCTGTAAATTGCCTTGTTGGTATCCTTTGCCTATTTTACTATTGGGGTTGCTCCCTCTCTCGTTGATTTGCAGAAGTTACCTGTGTTATGAATTTAGCTCTTGTGGATTTTAGACATCTTTGATATTTTTGCCATATTACCATCTGTGTAATATATTTGTCCATGATATCTTCTTTGAACAGAAAGCCATAATGTTAATGGGCTCAAGTCATCAATACCTTTCCTTAAGATTTTTGTTTTTGAAGTTGTGTTTGAAAAGCTTTCCCTTGCCCTTAGGTCACCAAGATATATTCCTGCATAATGCTCCATTAACTTTATAGTTGTACATTTCCTACTAGGTCTTTAATCCATGTGGAGTCCATATTTATATGTTATGTGAGGCAATGATCCAGTTTTATTTCTGCTTTTATAGTGAGTTTGTTTTCCCCAATGTAAGCTTGTAGGTACTGACTTGTGATATCCTTTTTATCATATTTAGTGTATTTTTTGCTCCATAAGAAACACTTTTTTTCCCCCAAAAAGTGGGGTGAAAATGTCTGTGTGTCTTATGGAGCAAATATTGCATCACAGACCATGATGTGTATTATCTGACCTGTTAGCAGTGGTGACAGCTGTTAGAAGAGGAAGCAGTGGGCCCACGCGAGAACCCTGGGGATGCTTAAATGTCCCCTTTCACTGCTGAATCTCAGAGCATCTGGTCAGTATGAAGATAGAAAGCAAATAATGTCAGTGATTGTGAGCAACAGGGCTTTATAAATTCTGACATTAGCAATGATGAGTTCTTGGGGTTCCCAGAAAACTAGAAGAGTACTTGAACCTTAAAGTCTCTCCTCATTTGTTAATGGCAGTGATAATGGTTCTTAATACTGCTGTTGATGGCTGTTCACTTTACATGGTTGAAATATTATTATTCTGTTATATTTTATTAAATATTTTAGTGCACCATTTGATTCAGAATATTTTTTTCTTGTTTTCCTTCTCTAAATCTAGGTGCATCTTATTGTCAGATGCATCTTATAGAGCAAAAAATACAGTACTTTCTATACCAAAGGACCTTCATGGCATATTAAGATGGTTGTTTATTATTTGAAAAAGAATAACAATAAAGTAGAGAAGAACAACATTTTGCAGTGATAATCATAAAAATATAACTTTTATTTATAAGTAGTAATCAGGGGAAAGATTCTGTTGTAAAAGATACACATCTTCCTCCCAGATTCTTATATCTCAGATTCTCATATTTTTGTTTATTGTTGATATATTACAGATGTCTCCCATTTTGCCTCCTTTGCCCCTTTCCACTCAGCTGCCCCCCTTCCCCCAATGACATTCACCACATTATGCTATGCACATATGCACATGTGTTCTTTAGCTAATCTCTTCCAGTTTCCCCCTCACCTCATCTCCCTCCCCTCTGTCAGCTCTCAGTCTATCCTATGAATCCATGTGTCTGGTCTTATTTTTTTCATCAGTTTATTTTGCTCATTAGGTTTCACCTATAAGTGAGATGATAAGGTATGTGTCTTTCATTGACTGGCTTATTTCTCTTAGCATAATAATCTTCTTATATAACTGAGGAACACAACTTTCATTGAGTAAGATATGGCATTTGTTTTTGACTAACTTTTGACATCTGAATCCAAAAACGACCCCAGTTTTTCTCTATCATGTCAACTTTTTAAGGTACAGAATACCTTTCCTTTGTCCCAAAAATCATACAAAATTTACATACAAAAGAAAATAAAGAAAATATTACCTGAATATACTGTTTACTTAGAGTTATTTTATTCATATAAAGGCAATATGTTGTTGCTATAAGTCTAATTGGGAACAAGTAGTAAAGTTCTGCTACCAAACATACATATTAAGGTATATCTTTTCAAACAACAAACTAGGAAATACCAAAATGAGATACTTGAAACAGTCTCCTTCAGTTAGCAAAGCTTTCACAAATTGCTTCATGAGACCCAGTTTTATGTGCAGAGGTGGGAATAGAATGTCCTTTCTGTTAAAAAGTGGCTCATGTAGAATATTTGGATCACGAGGTTTGAGGTCAGATCTTGAAGGCCAATTTGACTCTATCCAATGCTTCTCACAAGCTCTGCTGTCCCACATACACAGAAAACAGAGATACTTGATGTATCCATGTTGCTGACCAAGAAGGTAGCAGACCATTTGAAGGTCAACATAGATGATCCAATTGTGCTTGTGATATTGCAACAGATCAATGACTCTCTTTATGTCTTCATATTCTTCATGAAAACAAACTGAATGGCCAATTGGGACTGCACCAAACAAATTGCCATTGTGGAGAAGGACACATTTCAAGCTCTGCTTTGCACCATCAGTGAACAGTAGAGTTGCCATTCAGTTGCATTATAGATTGGAATTCCCAATTCCTCCATTAAACCATCTATGTTATGGCAACACACAAAGCCACCGTCACTTTGAAAGTACTGCAGAAAGGCATTATCCTTTGATCGAAAGTAGAATGCCTTTGCTCTTTCTTCAAGCAAGTTTTTCTTGTGCAGTCTTGATGCTAAGAGTTCTGAAGCCTTTTTGGATAGTACCAAATCTCATACCAAATCATTCAACTCATACTGATCAAATACCTTGCAAACTGAGTCATCTTCATTTTCAAAATCTTCACCATTGCTGTCACTTAGTTCTTCACCATACTCCTGTTTTTCGGAAGAATGTAGTTCAGTGAAAACTGGCATTGGGATTTCAGCTGAATGAGGCCCTGGGCATATAGCTGATGGTAAACTAGGACACCCTATTTTACAGTTATTTTTCTTGCTATCTCCTGACATTTTCATTATACAAATGTAACAGTCACTTGAATGATCTCCGGGCTCTTGCCAAATCATTGGTATACCAAATGGCAATTTATTACATGTTCCCTTTATCCACATCTATAAATTCTTGACACACTTCTTGTACGCTTTGTGAGGGGCCTGAGACTTATCTCGATCACCAAGTTTTATTTAACAATATGCAAAATAAACTTGCCTGACAAATGCGCTGTTGTTTGTCCTTTGAGAATGGTGAAACTGCCACAGATATAACAAAAAGAATCAGAATTGTTTAGGCACTTACAATGAGAAATAGCAGAGGCAGACATGATCTGAAGGAATGGAAATAAGTAGGTATATAGTTAAAAAATAAATTCTGTTAACTCCTTGTATAGAGACAGGAATTCGGACTACGCTTTGGAATACAATTCACTATATAGAGGGGCACACAACCTCTCTCCACACTGTCTCACATGTAACTGAATAGCCTAGACAAGTATGAACCTGTCACTAGTCTCTAAGGTCATCCCTCACCTGTCCCCACTCGAGCGGGGTTTGTTCTCTGTCAATAGGAGAGCACTAGTGCTTCCCTTGGTCCAGGCTCGATCCAGCCCAGAGTGGACACCGTAAGATAAGCTGTACAGAAAAAACTTGACATGATAGAAGAAAAATAACTGTATTTTGAAATCAGCATACCTATTTAAGTCTAAAACAGCTGAAAATTCGAACTCAACAAGAATTATGTTAAAAATTGTTCCCCTATGTTTGCATCATATATTTTAACATAACTTTTTTTTACAGAAATTCTAAAAGAAATTCTAAAAGACAAATAAATTGCATGAACATATTAAAGTTACTGACTTGGGATTCAGGATTCAAACACAGATCAGATCCTTAGGGTTCTAAAGATAATGCTCTTTTTCATTTGATCTGACACTGAGATAACCGAGTTTGAAACTTGAGGTTGCTAATGAGTAGGATGTAACACAGTGTAGATTGTTTTATATGCTGAGTTTTTATCATTACACAATGCACATTTAAGAGATAAATTCTACATTTCTGTATATCCATCATTAGATAAACATCAAAGTATACAAAAGATCAGTGTTAAACTAACCTCAAGTTTGTGTTAAACTCTACTAGGTCACTAGATAAGTTGACATAAAGAACACAATTTTAACTATTTACTAGTTAGGCATTTCTTCCTCACTTTTTTTTTTTCATTTGGTTTTCCAGGGAAATGAAATATTACCATTTTTTTGAGAGGGAAAGGGATCATCTTTACCTTTGTTTGTTATCACCCATAAACAAACATTTTTTTGGTTAGGCAAGCCCTTTGTTATTAAAAATATATAAGGAAATATTTAAAATATTATTCTCCTCACAAGAGGTAAATAATTTTTTTCTGTAGTTGTAGCTTGGGAAATTGTTTATTTGTAACCTCTTATGTGAAGTAACAATATTTCACACAAGTGAATTAAAACTGACAATTGTTAAAATAACAAAATACATCATAAAATATTTATATATGTTACACCCCAAACACACACAGGTACTTATAACCATACACATACAGATACACATAATCTCACAGGTAAACATCTAACATGTCACCTTGAGATGAATTTGATGTAGTAATATCTCCGAGACCCAAATATTTCTGGGTTATAATGTCATAGTCCCTCAATAAGCTTGACTTTAAGAGTACATTATTTTTCTGGCTGATATGGCTCAGTGGATTGAGTGCTGGCCTGTGAACCAAGGGGTTGCTGGTTTGATTCCCAGTCAGGGCACATACCCAGGTTGTCAACCAGGTCCCCAGTTGAGGGTGTGCAAGACACAACCACACATTGATATTTCTCTCCCTTTCTTTCTCCTTCCCCTCCCCTCTTTCTAAAAATAAATAAATAAAATATTTTAAAAAAAGAATGCATCATTTTTATTTTATATGTGTTTTAATTATTTCAAAATTACTTTAAAGTGTTGCATATTTTAGAATGACATAAGACATTCTATGTTTTCTTTAAAATATTAATCTCATAATTGATATTTTAAATGATAACACATAAAAAACAATTGGTAGGACATTAAATTTAATGCACAAGAGTAATCTCCTCATATTAGTTCCTCAGAAGTCTGGACAGGACCAGAAATAGGTCCTCTGTATGCAAAATACATTTGCAAAATGCTTCTTTGTTTTACTAACTTCTCAAATATTTTAAGAGATTTTATCACATGCAACAGGGTCTTTAAGTTAATATTCAATATATCACTTTCCCTTCCCCATTTCCTACCAATATTTCTTCAAGGACACCAATAAACTAGATTTGTACTGAGCATTTCTAAATTTTATATTCAGGTTCCCTTTCTAATGAATTCTTTCATGAGCTATAGTACATAGTTGTTCCTAACATTTTCACCATAATTCAATGCACTCTTGTGATTTCTTAATAACATTTTTTGTTACTTGATTTTTAGGAAAACTCTTCAAAAGCAGGCTATCAGTCACTGAATGTATACATGAAGAAATGACCTTCATGTCTGTTTCTTGTTCTAAATAATTTTTCTTTCCTTGTACAAATTCTTCAAAGCAGTATAAATTTTTTAGCTTGTTGTTTCAAGTTTTTGCTATGAAATTATGATTGGTAATAGCAGGTTACACACATACACCCCTTTATGTTACATAGGAATAAATATTTATAAACACTATATCTATTAAATCATTTTTATATTCTTGTTTTTGAAATTATTTTAGTTATTTTATGTGTTGCACACAAAATGAAGAGTACATCATGTAATACTTATTAAAAATTGTGTGTATATATTTTTTCTAAATGTTTTAGCTATTTTAAATATCTAATTATCCAATCTAGTTATTGATTCTTCAATTACTTTAAATAGTTATGTTTCATGATATCATTAATGGGATAAAAGTACACCATCAAATAGTGGTGGACCCTTATTGATTTTAAAAATTATTCTATATGTGAGGGTTATATGTCTAAGTACCAGCTTTACCTGAAGGTGGACTAGACCCATTGCAGGTACCTAATATCTTGTGAATTAGTCAGAATAGGCTTGATTACTGTGTGGTAACCAATGACCCCAAGTCTTAGTGGTTAAATACAACAAAATTTTAGTAGACACTTCCTATGAATCTAGTGGGGTTTGGTAGATAATTTTACTCCACATGGTCACTTTGAGATGCAGTCTGAGGGTGAGCTATCACCTTGTAGCTCAATCATCTGGAAGTCTGGCCTTTTTTTTTTCCCCATCACCACAGATGATAAGGAACCTGATTGAAAGTCTTAAGATACCAATTAATAGCTTTGGCACAGAAGCTCTTATCTACCATCACTCTACCTTCACCATAACTCTTAACAATCTGTTGGCCAGAACTAGTCATATGGCCCTTCCTAGTTGCAAGCAAGTAGAAATAGGCAGTTCTGCTTTATTTCTGGATGGACAGGAGACCAAGAGAGAGGCAACATCAGAGGAGACGTGATAGAAATGTAAACATAATCTGTCACGTAAATTCACTTATTTCACAAAAAATTTAAGAAAAAATTTCAAATGTCTGACAAATTATTTTCTTATACTATTTTAAACATTGGTGATGTTCCCAGATTTGTTAATATACAAATAACTTGATTAAGCAGTTCTTATCTCTTATTGTTTGCCTATTTATATTATTTAATTAATATTGACAATTACAATATTTAATAATTAATTATTTTTATGACATGTAAGACTTGCTAAATTATATCTTATATCTCAGAATTTTATACTGCACTTGTTTTCCTAGACATTTTAATATGAGAAACTCAATAACTTCAAATGTCTTTTTGTTGTTACTGAGAAAAATAATAATGGTAAATTGCCAAACTATTTTAGAAATATTCGTATATTTTCTCATTTATAAATGGTATTCATAGACCTTATCTTATAAAATGTACTGCTTCATTTCCTTGGGGTTGTATAAAAACTCCATAACAATCCTTTGGCAATTATATTTAATTATTATCTGTTGTATCAACATTTCTGTACAGTATACCACAAATCATCACAGTATGTTTATTTATATAAATTATCAATTATTTTCAATTTTATGTAACACACTTCTGTGTGGTTAACTTGAATAGTTAGGCAAACACTTTTTGAGTTCCTATTATCCTCAGAGCACTATGATACTTGATGCAAGTAGGAGGCTCAACTTGATGAATATAATATAGTTGAATAAAGCATTGCATTTGCATTTGTTTTGTTGTTATATAACTCAAGAGAGTTAATTTCAGAATTGCATAATAAGAAAGAATTGTTTTCATGAATATGGGTAAATCTTATCTGTACATGGGTTTGAGGGTATGCATAATTCTAAAAACAAATTATTTAAAACCATTTATATTTCACTTTGGGATATTTAATACAATTTGATGAAGTAGAATAAATAATCATCTGATACATGTTTTGCTTGAATTAAAGTTTAAATTGTCTGCCTTATCTGAAAATATTTGTATTATAGACTAGAGTAAGGATGTTCTTTGTGTATTGAAAGTTGTGGGAAGTTAGCCTCGGATTAAAAATTCAACATAAAATATCCTCCAAATGATCAACCCCACATGGATAAGAAGAAATTTATTTGCATTTATAGTTTAATTGAAGAAAATACAAACTGTGAAGTCATTGGATTTGGGTGAACTGATAACCCATTTCAGAAGTACACTGGCTAACCACCAATCATAGATTACATATCTCCTGATTTGCCATTTGTCATTATGTGTGTGCTATTTATCAAAAGTCTTATTATTAGTCAAAGAGCTCTTATGTATGAGAAAGTTATAGCCTGACCATTTATAAATCTAATCCTACAAAAGTAATATACTTTACAAAGACTTCACTGTTTTACATATTTATGAATTTCTCCACAGTCCCCCTAAGGGATTCATTTCTCAATTGTATCAAAGTCACCACATATAATATAGCGTGGCTTATTTTTCTATCAGGTATTGTTCTACAGCTGCTGGTGTTTTCTATTTATCGTTGTCTAGAGCAATCTGAGGATGTAGCATTGACCGAGTCTGCTCAATGCGCCGGGCTCATGCCTGCAAGCGCTGGAACTCTATAAGACTTATCACCGTGCGTTTCTGTGTCATATCAGCAAGCTCATCTGCAGAAATACATTCTGACTGAGTAACCCTGGGGTAGATAATGCTTAATTCTCCATTTCAAAATTTTCTAGGAATGGAGAAATGATTCAGCTGGAAGCCATTCCCCTGTCACCACCCTATTATCCTAACACACTGTTTACTCTGTTACTGGTTTTGGTTATCCTTACACAGCTTGATAATCATTTTTGAAGCTGGTCTGGTGTATAACTTAACACCAGTTCACAGTATGCTTACAATTGGTTTTAACGTGATACCTATGAATTTGTATCTTTCTGACTAGTTTCTCCGGTTTATACTTTTGAGAAATATACTTAGAAAAGATGTAATTGGAGGATAAATTATTAAACATTAAAAAAGCATTTGTTAAAAATCGTCTAAAGCTATTTTAGTAATTACTCACTGCCAATGTATAGAAAGAACTGTATCCGCTGGGAAAGGAGAACTTTTAGGTGGACATTACACACACATGCATATATATCACACAAACACACACACCTATATTCATACATACATATATACACAGAGATATATAGATACCACCTACAGTGTTTAAGTGCATTAATGTATAAATGTCTAAATGTCTATAAAATGTGATGGAATTATATTAAGAAATTTGATATTACTTACAAATAAAATAATTCAATTTACCAGTTACTTATCATTCTATATCCTATACCTATTTACAAAATATTACCTGAAAACTAAAAGTCATTACTTTCTAATACAATCAAAATAGTTATTTTATCCATATTACCCAAAATATATCCAAATATATTTTATCCATATTAGTTTGAAATTACAAGCAGTTTTTCAGAAAGTCAAAAATCATTGGGGATGTATAAAAACAGAAAAAAAATCTGAATTTCAGTAGGTTTAAAATTAGGTTGGCTATAGATATATGTTTTTTTCTATAAATCTAAAGAATATAGTTAATATAAAATTATACTATTAAAATACAAAACTGTGAGCAGTAATATAATGTTTTCTTCTTCATGGCCATAATAAGGATTCAAAAATTTTATACAAATATATTTGAGTCAAATCATTTATTTACTAATTTAATAATTATTGAATAAATTTTTATTGAGTCATTTTGTCAGCTATTTTAACATTATACTTTAAATTTAGACATTTAATATGAACATTGTAAATATATTGGTGTTAGTTTGCTCTTTTGTTTGTTCTTTTCTGGTTGCATCTTTTTTCGGCTCCTTTCAGATTGAAACTGGTGAAACTATTATACAGTATACTAAAATATTTTCATGATTCTGGTATAATAATGAGCTTTGAAAATCATCTTCTTAAAACATTATTTTGTCTAGATTACATATATTTTTCCTATTCAATGCATTTAGGATATCAATGTAAACATATTTAAAATAAAATAATGTTAACTGACTTCATGTTAGATTTGAAAATTCTATCAAGGTTTGTGTATTTGATGGATCATACCTTTGAATTTATAATGTACATATACTGCTATGTATAGACATGTTTTATTTCTGACTTGATTTGAAATTCAAATGAGCTAACTGCTTTATAATTGTATGTGTTTGTGTGTATATATATATACATATATATGCAATCATATATATTATTTTAATATTATATATAACAATATATGTGCATATTTATATATTTATGCATGTGTTTGTGTGTGTGTGTTAAGTTTCTTAGGACTATTGTAACAAATTAACACAAACGTTATGGTTTAAAACAACAGGTATGAAGGCTGGAAGTCTGAAATCAAGATACTGCGAATGTTAACTCTCCTGGGCTCTGAAAGAGTATCTGCTCAAAGCCTCTCTCTTAGTTTTTATGGTTGTTGTCAATCTTTGGTGTTGTTGGGCTTGTAGACACATCATTACAATTTTTACCTTAATCTTCACATGGTGTTAACCCCTATGTGTCTCTGTGTCTCTTCTCTGCTTATAAGAACACAAGTTGTATTTGATTTATGGCCCAAACTAATCTAATACAACCTACTTTTAATTTAACTAATTACACAGGGGAACAATTCTTAACATAATTCTGGTTGGGTTTGATTTTTCAGCTGTTTTAGGCTTAAATAGGCATGCTGATTTCAAAACTGGAGTTAGTTTTCTTCTATCACATCAAGTTTTTTCTGCACACTTGTCTTAATGCGACCACTCTAGGCTGGATCGAGCCTGGACCAAGGGAAGGACTAGTGCTCTCCTATTGGCTGAGAGCAAACCTCCCTCGAGTGGAGAGGTGTGGGGGATGACCTTGGAGAACAGTGACAAGTTCACACTTGTCTAGGCTATTCAGTTACACATGAAACAGTGTGGTGAGAGGTTGTGTGCCACTCTATATAGTGAATTGTATTCCGAAGTGTAGACTAAGTTCTTGTCTGTATACAAGGAGTTAGCAGAATTTATTCTTTATTTACATACATACATATTTCCTTTCCTTCAGATGTCTGCCTCTGCTATTTCTTGTCATAAGTGCCTAAACAACCCTGATTTGTTTTGTTATATCTGTGGCAGTTTCTCCATTCCCAGTCAAAGGACAAACATCAGTGCATTTGTCAAGGAAGCCTATTTTGCATATTTTAAAGTAAAACTTGGTGAACAAGAGAAGTCTTGGGGCCCTCACAAGGTTTGCAAGCAGTGTGTTGAGATTTTATGAATGTGGACAACGGAAACAAGTGATATATTGCCATTTGGTATACCTATGGTTTGGTGAGAGCCCAGAGATCATTCAAGTGACTGTCACATTTGTATAGTAAAAATGTCAGGATAGAACAAGAAAAATAATGGTGAAATAGAGTGTCCTAGTCTACCATCAGCTATACCTTCATTGCCTCATTCAACTGAAATCCCAGTGACAATTTTCAATTAACTATCCTCTTTTGAAAAACAGGAGTATTGTGAAGAATTAAGTGACAATAACAATGAAGATTTTGAAATTTAAGATGACTCAGTTCATAAAGGATTTGATCAGCATGAGTTGAATGATTTGGCACAAGATTTGGTACTATCCAAAAAGGCTTCAGAACTCTTAGCATCAAGACTGCACAAGAAAAACTTGCTTGAAGAAAGAGCAAAGGCATTCTACTTTCGATCAAAGGATAATGCCTTTCTGCAGTACCTTCAAAGTGACGGTGGCTTTGTGTGTTGCCATAACATAGATGGTTTAATGGAGGAATTGGGAATTCCAATCTATAATGCAACTGAATGGCAACTCTACTGTTCACTGATGGTGCAAAGCAGAGCTTGAAATGTGTCCTTCTCCACAATGGCAATTTGTTTGGTGCAGTCCCAATTGGCCATTCAGTTTGTTTTCATGAAGAATATGAAGACATAAAGAGAGTCATTGATCTGTTGCAATATCACAAGCACAATTGGATCATCTATGTTGACCTTCAAATGGTCTGCTACCTTCTTGGTCAGCAACATGGATACATCAAGTATCCCTCTTTTCTGTGTATGTGGGACAGCAGAGCTTGTGAGAAGCATTGGATAGAGTCAAATTGGCCTCCAAGATCTGACCTCAAACCTGGTGATCCAAATATTCTATATGAGCCACTTGTTGACACATAGGACATTCTATTCTCTCCTCTGAACATAAAACTGGGTCTCATGAAGCAATTCGTGAACACTTTGCCAACTGAAGGAGACTGTTTCAAGTGTCTCTTTTTAGTATTTCCTAGATTGTTGTTTGATAAGATAAAAATACCTTAATATGTATGTTTGGTAGCAGAACTTTACTACTTGTACCCAATTTGATTTACAGCAACAACATATTGCCTTTATATGAATAAAATAACTCTAAGTAAACAGTATATTCAGGTAATTTTTTCTTTATTTTCTTTTGTATTACATTTTGTATGATTTTGGGGACAAAGGGAGGGTATCCTGTACCTTAAAAAGTTGATGTGACATAGAAACACGGGGGTCATTTTTGGATTCAGATGCCAAAAGTTATTAAAAAATAAGTGTCAGATCTAACTCAGCAAAAATTGTTTTCCCAGTGTTATATTTACAATGACCCTATTTCTAAATAAGATCACATTTACAAGTATCAGGGTCAGGACTTCCACAAACCTTTTTGAGAGACTCAATTTAACATACTGCACATATAATTTGGGGCAGGGGACTCCCTGGGTGGTGGGCCCCTTGTAGTACAGGCTTTTCCACTAATTAAGTGTTCCAGGAACCCATCTGTATTAATGTACCAGCTGGTATTGTTGTGGGAGGCTGCATTCAGCTTCAGTGATTTTTTTTTGAAGACCCTTTCAATGTGTTTACCTGTTTCATGATGGGCAATTTATGAACACACCTGGCCCACTAAGTGCTCAGCAGTTTTTGACCAAAAACAGCATGACCCCCATGCCCCACCCTCTCTATTTACCTGATATCATCACATGTTGTCCCTTCTCTTCCCTGGATGAAAGAAAGTCCTCAAAGAAAAATGTTTTGCTGGTGTTGGAGAGGTGAAACAAAAAATGGTAGAAGCACTAAAACGTATCAAAATTTATGAGTTCACATCTGTTTCGAGCTGTGGAAAAAAGTCTCGATAGCTCTATTACATCAAATGGAGAGTACTTTGAAGGTGACTGAAGTTTAAACATGTAAGAATAAATGCACAATTTTTTATAAATAAATTTTGGTGTTTTTTGGGTTCCCCTCATATTTCACAATTCTCATCATTAATAAAGTGTGTCATAAAGCCATATATTTTTTATTCACCCATTAAGCTGAAACATGTATCTTGTAACCATTTTATACTGCTTTGTTTACACTACCTAATGAATAAATACTAATTCAGTACAGAATTAAATACATCAGTGTTTCAAAGAATTATATCAAGTAAATTTGAATATATTCAATTAAAAGGTCAATAATATACAAAATCTTAACTCTAACTGGATGAAGTAGAAAACAGATTGAGTCTTTGGTATTTGAAATGATAAAGCATGCCAAAAAATTGTAAACATTAATTTTAAGATGAGATAGATTCTTATCTTCTATGTAATTCTAACCTCTTGTTTTATAAAATGTCAACTTAGATGCTTGAAATGAAAAAAATTTATGGCACTATTATAAATATGCTGAACCCATAGAAAAGAATTGGAAATTTCCTGAACAAATTCAAAATTAAGGTTACCTAACTCAAAAGTACAATAACTAAGTTTATAAAACAAGTTTATAAAATAACTACCAGACCCAATCTCTCTCAAAATCTACCCAAAGATTTTTTTTTACTTGTCAACATTATTAAGAAAGTGAAAAGGACCAACGAGAAAACATACTCTTAAGTGTTTATTAATATCTTTCAAAAATTATTTTATTATAATAGTTTCAAAATTACAATGAAGTTGAAAGAACTTTATAGTGTATACTATATATTTACTATTTAGCTCCTACCATTAACACTTTACTATATATACTCATTAATCACATTTATAATAGTCTATCTATCCTTCTTTCCATCCATCAGCCCATGTGTACTTTCCTCTAAATATCTTTATGATACCAAGGGTCTTTTTTATGATAATCAGAGATCAATACTTATTACAACTAAATTGTTCTTACCAAAATTAGAGAGAAGATATCCTGGACATTCTTTGTTTGAAAATTATTTGCCTCTTTTTAAATTTTTTATTTTTATTCAGTTATAGCTCACACTTCATAAAATTGACCCATTTATAATGTTAATTCAATGCTTTTGATATATCCATAGATTTATGAAACCATCACTACAGTTGAACTTTAGAACATTTTGATCACTCCAAGAAAAAGCCCGGTACATTATTCATTTTTTATTACCAAATAGTATGTCATTGCGTTTATTCATCAACTAAAGAACATTTGGATTGTTTCCAGTTTTTGGCTAGTTTGAATAATATGTGTATGGAAATACAAGTAAAATTACTTTTATGAGCATATATTTTCACTTTTCATGGATATATAAGCAGGCTTGGAATTAATAGGTCACATTACAATTTTATGCTTAACATTTAAAACTGGTCAAGAATTTACAAAGTGCTATACCATTTTACAGTCAATCAGCAATGCATTAGTATTCTAATTTTTGCACACCTTGTCAATACATTTTTTTAAAAATTATAGCTATCCTTGAGGGAGTGAAGTACTATCTGGTGTGGTTATGATCTGGATTTCCGTAGAACTAATCATATTGACCATCTTTTCAAATGTTAATTGGTCATTAAATATCTTTGGAGAAATAACTATTAAAATTATTTTTTTAAATAATTTAAATCCAAACATTAAATTGCATTTTATGTTTTTATATAATTAAGTGTGAGAATTCTTTATACATTGTGGATAAAACTCCCCTGGATTTGTAATTTGCAAATATTCTCTCCCATTCTGTAGATAATTTATTTCACTTTTTGGTAGTATTTTTGCAGGACAAATATTTTCAATTTGGATATCGCCAGTTTATCTCCCCTCTCTGTGTTACTAATTCACTAATGTAGTTGTTTTACATTTTGGTTTGGGTTACCAGGTAGAATTTCCAGAAAAAATACAGAAGTGTCACATAAACAACTTTTTTGTCCATATAAGTATGTCCAAATATTGCAAACATACACTAAATAAATATTTGTTTTATTCTTTGAAATTCAAATTTAACTGACATCTTTATTCACAAGATATAGGAACCTGCTAGCAGGATACATGCAATGAAGTGACTAATTCTTTGAAAAGTGGAAAATACTGAAAATCACTAGATCCAGATTCTAACTTAAGTTCTGCAAATGATGCTGTAAGTCATTTAGCTTCACTTGGCTGCCTTTACATGTACTGCAAATGAGGAAGATAATGCCCCACCTCACTTTCTTCACAGGAATGTTGTTAGAATGAATGAGGCAATGTACATAAACACAGACCATATTGGAAGACAAATACTCTATAAAACTGTAGTATCATCATTATTATTATTGTTATAGAGAGATTTCTGAAAAGTCAGCTGGCTGAATATATTATAGCAATCTTCTACAAAAGAGAAAATAAAAACATCATTACAATGAAGATTTAATGGTTTTGTCTTCTATTTTATTCAACACAGCATGAGAATATAAAGGTACCATCCTTGGGTTATTACAAAAGTGCATTATTTTCTGTTTCATGTTACCTTTATGCCTTCTTAGCCATAACCTAGCAATATATATATATATATATATATATATATATATATATATATATATCATTGTATTTACACACTTTCTTACATTTCTAAAAATCGCTGAAGGATAGTCATAGGTGCTAGATAGTTTAGATTATATCTAGACTTTTATGTATGGCTGTGTGTATGTATATGCATGAATATTTGAAATATAATTCTTTGTGCATCAATAATTCAAAATACCTTTTATCTAACACTATGAAACTCATGATTGTCCACATTTAACAAAATAAAAGTGTGTTAGTTTCTATAATATATCCTGATTACTCTTCCTTAAGTGAAAAGACCGTATTTTTTCAAATGGTAAATTTTGGAATAAACATTTTAACTAGCTATATAACCATGAGCAAGTCACCACCCCATGGATACTTTATGTGAAATATTATGAGATTGTGCAAATTAATTAATTTTAAGCTATGTTTACATTCTAATATACTTGGAGTATGCAGACTGTTTAAGGCAAAGAGGGTGTTGAAGGAAAAATGACTAAATTCTAGAATCAAGTTTAAAATTTTTGAGAAAATACATACATGTATATAAAATGCATACACACACACATACACACACACACACATATATATTTTAAAACAAAATCTCACAATTAGAGCATTTTTAAAATTTCAGTTTTCCAAAATAATTATAAATGTGAGATTCTATTACTTTAAAAATGTATTATTGGGTCAAAAGTCAGGTCCATTTTCAAATGTTGAGGTGCCTCCACACTGCTTTCCACAGTGGTTGCACCAATCTGCATTCCCAACAACAGTGCAAAAGAGTTTCCTTGTCTCCACAGTCTCCCCAGCACTTGTTTGTAGATTTATTGATGATTGCTATTCTGACCAGTGCCAAGTGTTATCTCACTGTGGTTTTAATTTGTATTTCTCTGACGATTAGTTATATTTGCACATTTTTTGTATGTCTATTGGCCATCTGTATGTTCTCCTTGGAGAAGTGTTTATTCAGATGCTTTGCCCATTTTTTAACTGAATTGTTTGTTTTTTGGGTGTTGAGTTATGTAAGTTCTTTATAAATTTTGGATATTAACTCCTTACCTGAAGAAACCCAAAACAATGATTTGAAAGAACATATGCACCTTTGTGTTCATTGCAGTGTTATTTGCCAAGATATGGAAGCAGCTCAAGTGTCCATCCGTAGATGACTGAATAAAACATTGATTAGACATTTACACAATAGAATACTACTTGTAAAAAAAAGAAGAAAATTTTCTTTTGACAACATGGATGGACCTGCAGAATGCTATGCTAAGTGAAATAAGCCAGTCAGAGAAAGACAAATATGATATGATTTTACTTACATGTAAAATTTAATGAACAAACTGAACTAATAAGCAAAATAAAAATAGACTCATGGATAGAGAGCAGACTGACAGCTATGCGGGGAGATGTTAGGGGTTGAAGGGATCCAGGAAGAAGGAAAAGGGACTTACGGACACGGACAACAGTGCTTTTTGCAGGGGGAGAGGTTAAATGGTAATGGAAAAAATACAATAAGAAAACATTTTTAAATGTATTATTATTAGTCTCTTGATTGTTTGTATAATTGCTACAAATACTAATTTTAGCATGCAACTCATAAAGTAAAGCACATATCAGAATGTGTGATGTTAAGAAAATCAAGTCAAGGATGAGGATTTTATCTCAGAATAATTTAATTAAAAATACTTGTTATAACTGGTAATTTGTAGTTAAATAATTTTCTTTCGTTTTTCTTCTACTATTTTTCTTAAAAATTAAATAGATTAAATGCATTTTAATGAGAATTAGTTATTTTTTAAATTTGCTATATATTTTAGAAAATTGCAGTGTATTTGCTAATGAGTGTGCTAATTATTTAATAAAATATAATGGGATCTTTGCTTTTATCGTGGAGAATTCTAAATTTATTTTCTTTAAACCCTTAAAAACTGGTCTTTTATTTTTGTTTTTATGTACAGATGCTTTTAATATTTTGAAGCTGATGTGTCATATTTGGCTGCCTTTGTCATATTACATCAATCACATTTCTTTCAGTGAGACATAATCTGATTTTAGTTGATGAACATAATTTGATTTGAGGTAGTAGAGTCTCATCTTATATAAAAGGTCAAAGAAAATAAAAGTAAAGGTGAAAATTTTAAGATTAAAAACAAAACAAAATCCTTTGTCATGAAGAATTAGAATATACAATAGAAAATACATGTTTTTACTCTTCAGTCTTTACAGTTTTATTTGTATGGAAACATATAACTTCCAAAAATACGAGTTTACAATAAAACCATTGTATAGTAAATGCAATTATGGCAGCAGTGATAAGCATAAAAGCTTTAAAAAATACAAAAAATAATTAGTAAAAGCACTTTGTTTAATTGCTGATGGAGTTATAACATTTAAACAGTGACTTTGCCAATACATGTTTCAGTAAATTATACTTTATTTTGTATCATTTTATTTTTCTGAAGACTCTAAATTTAAGTGTATGGTCTCAGATAGATTTTTCTAGAATCTCTGCTTACTACCAACAGAACATAATATCTTTGCCATTGCAACTACCTCTTCTTTTGCTCCTCAGTTTTATTTTTTTACTAAATAAAATATTCCTGTAACAGACACAAAGGAGTTTTATAGTACTCTTAATTATTTATTAGGGCAAGTTATGTTACTACTGAATTCAGAATAAGAAAAGAAAGCAAAAATAAAACTAATTAAATATTTTCAGTTTGAAATATTCTATAAATATTTTACTATTCTCTTCAATTAAACTGCATGAAAAATAAAATATCACTGCTTTTATGGACTATAATGCTTATAAATTTAGAATACTTTTATTTTTAACTTTCAGTTTTGGACTAAAATTAAAGATAACTGTATCTTAATCTCTTTCTCACAGTGGTCAATAATACTAATTTAGTGAAATTGTAGGAAGTTTGAGAACTTAATAAAAATCATAACAAATAGTTCATTATCTTAAGATGATGATAACCCATAATAATTTTCTAGTTTTTGTTTCAAAGTTGTAGGACAAGTTAGTATTTAATGAATGGCAGTGATAGCAAACATGATGATCACAAGATTATATTTTAATTATTTCTGTTTTAATATTATAATTGTAGACATTAGAGTAATATAGCAACTTTTTAAATTAGTAGACTTCTTAGAGTTGTTGGTATACTAAATACAGAAGAGAGTAGAGTTAGCATATATCCCCTCTTCTCCAACCAGAGTTTTCTCTATCATTTTGATGTGTTACATTTACTACAATCAATGAACAAATATTGATACATTATTTTCACCAAGTCTATAGGTTACATTATGATTTATACTTTGTGTTGTATGATTTTATGTTTCAGCCAAATTCATAACTACATATTTCCACTGTAACACTATCATATAGAATAGTTTCACTGTCTTAAAAATACTGTGTTCCACTATTTATCTTTTCTGTTCACCACCTAGCCCTTGGCAACCACTGATATTTTCTTTCTCTATAGTTTACCTTTCTCAGAATGCCATGTAGTTGGAATTATATAACATATAGGCTTTTTAGACTGGCTTCTTGCACTTAGCAATACATATTTAAGTTCCTTTAGGTATTTTGTGATGACATCTTTATAAAATAAGTCAATAATATTCCATTGTATAAACCTGTACACTTTGTTTACCCATTCACTTGTTAATGAACATCTTTATTACTTCAGGTTTTTGGTAATTATAAATAATAACTTTTGTATCATTTTGTCTGAATATGTTTTCAACTTTAGTAAATGTGTATGAGACTGGTTTCTGGATTATGTGGTAAAATTATGTTTAACACTATAAGAAATTGTCAAACTGTCTTCCAAAGTGGCCATACCGTTCTTCATTCCCAACAACAATGAATGTGAGTTTCTGTTGCTCCAAATCCTTGTCAACGTTAGGTGCTGTCAGTGTTCTGGATTTTAGCCATTCTAACAGTTCCCTAGTGGTATCTCACTGCTGTTTTATTTTCCAGATCCCTATGGACATATGATGGTGAACATCTTTTTCTATGTTTATTTTCTTTTTTTTTTTTTTCTATGTTTATTTTCTATCTGCACATTTTCTTTGGTGAGGTGTCTGTTCAGATTTTTTGCCACTTTTTAATTGGGTTTTTGATTTTCTTATTGTGGTGTTTTAACAATTCTTAGTGTTTTTTTGGATACAAGTACTTCATCAAATATGTGTTTGAAAATATTTCCTTCAAGATTTGGCTTATCTTTTAATTCTCTTAACTGTGTCTTTCACAGAACAGAAGTTTTACATTTTAATGAACTCTAACTTAGCAATTTTTCCTTCCATGGATTGTGCTTTTGTGTTGTATTTAAAAAACTCATTGCCAAAACAAGGTCACATAGCTTTTATCCATTATGTTCTCCATATGTTATATTTTAGAAGTTTTATAGTTACATTTAATTCTATGTTCTATTTTGAGTTGTCATTAAAGGTGTACAGTTTGTGTCTATGTTCATATTTTTATATGTGGATATTCAGTTGTTTTACCACTATTTGTAGAAAAGACTATTTTTTTCCATTGGATATTCTTTGCTCTTCTGTTATAGATCAGTTGAATATATTTTTGCAGGCCTGTTTCCAGGCTCACTAATCCATTCCATTGCTTTTTGTCTATTCTATCACTAATATTTACACTGTCTAGGTATCATTTGTCTGAATGTTGAATGGTATCAGTCTTTTCTGACTTTGTTCCCCAATCTTTATCTTGGCTCTTCTAAGTCTTTTGTTTTTCTATATAAACAAATATTTCAAATGGCATTAGTCACTGCTAGAACATGAGCAAGTGATTGACTTATTAAGTTTATATCCTGCAACTTTGCTATAAGCACCTATTTAAAGTTCATGAGTATTTTTATCAGTTCCTTTGAATTTTCTACATTGATAATCCTGTCTCAAGCAAATAAAGATAGTTTTATTTTTTTCTTCCTAGTATTTTATTTCCTTTCTTGTACCATTGTATAAGGTATGACTTTTTGAAAGGGAGAAGTGAGAGAGGACCTCTCTCTTTTTTTTTTTCCTGATCTAATTTATTGACACTAACTATAATGTTAGCTGTAAGATTTTGGAGATGTCCAAGTTGATAAAGTTAACTTCTATTCCTAATTTCCTGATATTTTTTATAAATAATAAGTGTTATTTTTTGTCAAATGTTGTTTCTCCATCTATATGATCATGTAATGTTTCTTCTTCAGCCAAAAGGTATAATGGATTCTGTTAATTGATTATCTTAATATGAACCTGCCTTGAATAACCGTAATAAATCCCACTTCAATATGTTGTATACTTTTAAAATATATCATTGAATTTGATTTGCTGGTATTTTGTTGAGGGTTTTTGAAACCATATTAATGAGAAATGTTGTAAGTTTTTTTTTTTTTTTTTTTTTTTTGCAATTTATTTGTTTGGCTTTAGTATTAGTGCAATGAGGCCTTGTAAAACGTGTTAGGAAATGTTCCCTCTGCTTCTATTTCCCAAATCAGATGTAGAAAAATGAATATTATTTGTTCCTTAAATTTTTAGTAAAATTAATCCATAAAAACAACTGAGCCCCTTATTTTCTTATTTTGAAATGTTATCAATTGACTCGATTTGTTTAGCAGTCACTGGCCCATTCATATTATTTATCTTTTATGAGTTTTGGTCAATTTCTTATTTTAAAGAATTGTTACATTTTGTCTGTTATTAAATTTGTGGACATAGAGTTGTTTGTAGTATTTTTGTTATTTTTTAATGTCATTGGCATCACTAGCAATGGTTCCTCTTTTATTTCTGATATCAGTAAATTGAATCTTCTCTCCTTTTTCTTGGTTAGGCTTGCTAGGTGATTATTAACTTTATTGTTTTTATCAAATAATCAGCTTTTTTTCTCACTACTCTCTTTATGTACCTGTTTTCAATTTTATTGACTTCTGCTCTGGACTCTTATGCTTACTTTGGATTAATTTTTTTTCTGGTTTCCAAAGTGAAAAATTTGCTTATTAACACAAATCTTTTTTTATTTTCTAACATAGTAATCTCATGTTATAGCTTTACTGCTAAACATTGTTTTTATTGCACCCCAGAAATTTTGTATTTCAATTTTATTTCATCTAAAATATTTTAAAAATTTAAATATCTTCTTGACCCTTGTGTAACTTAGAAGTTATAGTTTTTCAGCGAAGTATTTGGGGATTTTCTATCTATCCTCCTGTTACATTCTAGTCTCAGAGTACATTCATTGTATGCTGTTTATTCTTTTAAATTTGATCAGATGTATTTTTGAGAAGAAATGTGGTCTATACTAGAGAATGCTTCATGTAAACAAGAGGATAACTTGCTTTATGAAATTGTTGGGTATTTTATAAATGTTAATTATATCCAGTTAACTGATGGTATTGTTCAGTTCAACTGTATTCTTTGATTTTATGCCTGCCTAATCTGTCAATTACTAACACAACAGAAGGTCCTGATGTCTCCAACTGTGATAGTGGGTTTGTCTACTTTTCCATTTAGTTCTATCAGTTTTTGCCACATGTATTTTGCCATCTATCATTAGGGTATACATATTAAGTATTGCTATGTCTTCTTGGATAATTCACTCCTTTATCATCATGCTATGCTCCTCTTTACAGCAATAACTTTTATTTGGGGGGCGGTGGAAGGATCTTTCAAAAACACTAAAATCTGGATTCTATCTCTAAACATTTTAATTTACTGAGTAAGGTGTGTAGCTTAGTCATCTAAATATTTTAAAGTTTACTAGATGATTCTAATGGGCAGCAAAGTTTGCCAATTTAGCTGTGCTCTAAGTTGTTTGAATCCTTGAACAGTATATAATATCAAATTACATAATAAAAAAGAAAAACCAACTTCACAGTCTGGCCTAAAAATTTTCCCAAATTGTATCTGCCATTATATCTTTTGCTGTATTCATCAGATTTCCCAAGTCCTTTTCCTTTCTAGTGCTTTTACTCATTCTGAGTGATACATGCCTAAATTTCATTTATTAATTGCCCAGCCTCTCTTTGAGTAGCTCCCAATTCAAGTTAAATTTCAGATGTCCCTTGCAAAGTCATCTTACTACCAGGCTAGTGCCTGCATTATGCCAGCCCATGTCCAGTTCGTTATTCCAGCAAAGTATCAATAATGATTTCAATTTTACTCACAAAAGAACCCTAATCTGTACCACAATTTATGTGCACAGTCTTTAATATGTGCACCCACAGTTTATGGAGTACTTATAATTTGTTATGATACACCATAGTTTTCAATTAACTTGGGTATATCCTATACTATTTTGTAACACCACATTACATTCTGCTTTTTTAACCCTCACAAAGACAACATTGGCCATTGCACAATAGATAGTCACAAAAATTGTTGAATTTATTTAATGGGCGTATAGAATTTAATGCATGTGAGAAATGTTGCAATATTTTGATAAAACAGCCACAGATATTTTGTATTTTTAATTTTAAAGCAATTTTAATTCTTAAATTTCAGGACAATCTTCAACCAGGCTGTTTATGATAGTGTGGATAGACTTTACACAAATCCAGTTAAGGTCACTTCTGCAACACAGTGACAATGATTTTACCAGTATAGTCTGAAACAAATTGAGGTCAGTGTACATTTTCTCATAGCCTTGCTCTTAGCTTTCTTCCATAAACTGCAGATGGTTTCAATTTACTGAAGCACCATGGTAGGTAAGATCCAATCAAAGTAAAAGCAGAATCAATAAATGCTAACCTGGAAAGGCTAAATAGTAGTGACATCAGTCACAAGGAAAAGTTGTTTGCAGGTTTGAAACACTATTGTTCTGTAATGATAAGAGACTAAAACTGCAGCAAGGGGCACTTGTAAGTTTTATTTAACCAAATATATTTAATATGTAGAGATAGCAAGGTGAATTGCATTATGTTGATTAATAGTCTAGTGCTTAATAAGAGAAAATGTGATCTTGCTTTATAATATAAAAATATTTTGGCATTTCAGAACACTTTTGATAATAGGTTCTCAAAAATAGTAAGCTAGAAAAATGTTTCAAATTTGTGGTAATGTTTATATATATGGTTATTTCTTTTAAAGCTTGTGCTTTTAAAGCATATGTGCAGTTATATATGAATTAACATTTAGAAAAAAATGTTTTAAATGTAAAGGAAGACTAAAACTATGGCTTACAAAACATCAAAAGTGGTGAGAGCACATGCATTTGAGTCTTGATTCCCACTCTCTGCTGTGAGAATTAGATCAAGTTATTTATCTTTATTAGTCCTATTTTTTATTTTTAACACGATATTACTTTTAAGTGTATTGTACTACAAGAATACATTAAGTGCGAACTTTTAGCCAAGATGGAGGTGTAGATAACATGGTGTGTCTCCCTCCACAACTAAGAAGGAATACAACTACCTCAAAACTAAAAACAACCAGAAGTTCCAGAAAATCAAACTACATGGAAGTCCAACAAAGATATAAAGAAGAAATACTCATCCAGACAGGTAGGAGGGGCGGAGCCGGGGAAGGGAGGATAGGGTGTGATGGTGGCAGCAGTGGCGGCAGCAGCAGGCCAGCAGAAAGTACAGTCACTCATTTTAAAAAGTCGGCAGAGACACCTGGGGAGTGTTCCCAGCTCCTCACGGGACCTCGCAGTTCATGGTCTGGGCAGCGGGGAAAGTCAAACCTCATTGCTTCTGACTGTGCAGATAGTGGGGGTTAGGGTGGAGGCAGAAACTGCAGAGTCCTCTTGTTTAAAGGGCCCCCACAGTCCTAGAACGTCTGCAGACCCACCCACTCTGGGAATGATGGCCAGGGCAACAGCTAGAGAGGCACCAGTTCCATACAGAAGTGGGAGAAGTGCCTGGAAAACAGGTGAGTGCTGGGCAGGTGGCAATGTTCCCTCTCAGACCCCTCCTCTACATACAGTGCCATAACGTGGTGAAACAGGTCACCCTGTACTGATGAATCCCTAAGGCACCACCCCTTATAATGTAACAGGAGCAACAGCTCTACTCAAGACGCAGAGGCAAACAAACACGGGAGACTGTCAGAATGAGGAGACAGAGAAGTATGGCCTAAAAAGGGGAACGGATCAAAGTTCCAGTGGGAGAACTAAGAGACAAGGAGATAGCCAACCTAACAGATGAGGAGATAGACAACCTAACAGACAGAATTCAAAACACTGGTGATAAAGATGCTCACAGGCTAGACAGATATGCTTGAGTACAGCAAACGCATAAGAGAACAAATGAAGGCTATGCTAAGTGAAATGAAGGAAAACCCACACAAAATCAATGGTGAAGAGAAGGAAACCACGGTTCACATCAATGATTTGGAACATAAGGAAGAAAAAAAAAAAACAGTCAACCAGTGCAGAATGAAGAAGCAAGAACTGAAAAAAGTGAGGAAAAATTCCCAAATTTTGCGAAGGAGATGGACATACAGGTCTGGGAAGCACGGAGGATCCTGGGAGAGCTGGACCCAGAGGGGACCACACCAGGACACATCATGATTGAGATGCCAAAGATGAAAGATGAAGAGAGAGACCTAGGGGCAGCAAGAGAGAGACAGAGAGTTGCCTACAGGGGGGTGCCTATAGGACTATCAGCTGATTTCTCAGAGGACACTTTGCAGGCAGGAAGGGACTGGCAAGCAATATTCAATGTGATGAAAAGCAACCTGCAACCAGGATTACTCTATCCAGCAAAGCTATCATTTAGAATGAAAGGGCAGAAGAAGTGCTTCCCAGACAAGGTAAAGCTAAAGGAGTTCATCATCAGCAAGCCATTATATGAAATTTCAAAGGGACTTACTTAAGAAAAAGAAGATCAAAACTATGCAAACTAAAATGACAACAAACTCACACCTATTAACAAGTGAACCTAAAAAATAAAAACAAAATCCAACTAAGCAAACCAGAATAGGAACAGAATCATAGGTATGGGGATCATTTGGAGGGTTATCAGCTGGGAGGGGGAAGGGGGAGAAATGGGGATATGGTGCAGGGATTAAGAAACATAATCAGTTGGTACAAAATAGACAGGGGGAAGTTAAGAATAATATAGGAAATGGTGAAGTCAAAGAACTTATGCATGACCCATGGACATGAACTAAGGGGGGTGGGATTGCTGGAGAGAAGGGGGTACTGGGAAGAGGGGAGCAAAGGGTAAAAAAATTGGAACTACTGTAACAACATAATCAATAAAATATACTTAAAAAAGAATACATTAAGTGCTATTAAATAATTATTGAATAAATGACAGCATGTAATAGTAAACAACACATTAGAACTATAATCATGATGGCATACTTAGGGCGTACTCTGATTAAATGAGTTCAATTATTTGAATGCCAACTATAAATTATGACAGTTTGTTTTCAGTTTATTCTTTACAATTTTAATATTGTCATTCATTTTCTTTTCATTGATTCATGAATCAATCATAGGTAATTGCTTTATCTGACCATTTTTGACTCACAAAATCATTGGCTTTATATTTAACATAATAGTTTCATTCCTTGTATATTTAAGATTTCTAGGCCCTGGCTGGTGTGGCTCAGTGGATTGAGCATGAGCCTGCGAACAAGAATCGCCAGTTTGATTCCCAGTCAGGGCACATGCCTGGGTTGCAGGCCAGGTCCTCAGTTGGTGGTGCACGAGAGGCAACCACACATTGATATTTCTGTCCCTCTCTATCTCTCTCCTTTACCCTATCTCTAAAAATAAATAAAAAATATTTTTAAAAGGTTCCTAGGAAGATTATCATCTTGTATCTGTTTTTTAAATCTATGGAAAGAAAATTGAGATAAAGTTTATACACATTTTGTATGATCACCTAAAAAGCTACAATTTTGAACTCTTGACAGTATTTTAAAAATGGTTTCTGTACTACTCTATCACCCAGTACAGCTACCATTATATTCATATTTACCTTTCGGTGATTATTTCAGTCCTTATTATTTAAATACATGATCTTTATACTAACCCTCTAGTATAGCAAAGACACTTCTCTAGCTAGGATAAATATTGAATTCATCATATTGCATTCAGCATACTCATTTTGAGCAGTGTATGCTTTTCCCAGAGATTTTATAAATGGGGTTTTGAAGCAGAGTACTGAAACTATGTTAGGCTTACATATATTTGCTTAGGGGCAGACAGATTTAAGGACATCACATTCATCTGCTATAGGAATCAGGTTGGGGCCCATATGGTTATTATCCTCTCTCATTTTTACTCTTTTGTTATCACCTAACACCTAATAAAATTTTGATTTAATGTCTAGTCTGATTTCATTTCTTCCAGGTGGAATGGATGATAGGGTCAGGCAGATAAGTGTGTTAAAGAGAAAGCAGGGCTCCTTGAGAACCACATATTACCATGTTAACGGATTGGAGATCCCAAGGTCAAGATAAACAGTAGGGAAACAAGAATGTGGCATGATGAAGTCTAGCTGCATTTTTCACCTAAATGCCCTTTTTTTTTTTTTTTTTTTGACAACTTGGATGATATGTATTATTCAGCCTTAAAAAAGAAGAAAATCTTCTACTTACAACAATATGGATAAACCTGGAGGACATTATGCCAAGTGAGTAAGCCTGACAAGGAAAGGCAATTATTGCATGATCTCACTTCTCTGGGGAACCTAAAATAGTTAAAACAGAGTAGAATGTGCTTGCTGGGGCCTGGTGGTGGGGAAAATGAAAAAGACACTGGTCAAAGGGTACAAACATTCAACTATAGGTAAGTTTTGGAGACCTAATGTATACTGTGGTGATTATAATTAATAATGAGGTACTGTATATTTGAAATCTACTAAGAGAGTAGATCTCAAGTGTTTTCACCACACATGTGTAACTACGTGAGGTGATAGATATGATTAACATAGTTTTTAACAATGTGTACATATATGAAAACACCACATTGTACACCTTAAATATACAAAAATTTTATTCATCAATTTCTCTTCAGTAAAGCTGGGAGAAATGTGAACTTTTTTTTCTAATGCTGAAGAAATACTTTGAGTGAAACATTGTTTTTTTTCCTCTACATATTAAAGAGCAAAATAATTATTTTAATGATTACCTTGACCACAATTTTAAAATTTTTTAAATTTAATTTCAAAGCAAGGGAGGGAGTGAAGGAGAGAGAGAGACAGAGGGGAGAGAGAAGGAGAGAGAGAGAGAGAGAGAAATATTTATTTGTTGTTCCATTTATTTATGCATCATGGGTTGCTTCTTGTATGTGCCCTGATCACCAGAGATTGCACCTGCAACCTTAGCATATCCAGATGATGCTCTAACCAACAGAGCTATCTGGCCAGGGTGACCATGATATTTTATTAATCTACTCTGGTTTACAATCTAGGAAATAATTACAGGTATGACCAATAAATTTTGGTTTCTGAAATTGACTTATAGGTAGAATGAATACAAACTCTGTTGCTTCATACATAGCACTCAATATCTGATGCCAGAAAGCCTCCACTCCTTGTTGAGGGACCATACATGTAGCAGCATATCTTTGGCAGTAGCTAGCATGACAAAGGCAAACTAATCAAAATCCAGTACATCAACTTAGAAGTCTAGACATTACCAAAATGATAGTTTAGAAGCAAATAGCAAAACAAAAATATGCAGTTGAAATCCAAGAGAGAGGTCAGAGTATACAAAAGAGGTAGGAACTTTGCCTGGCTTAAATCAGCCTTATCTCCGCTTTTTAAATTAAGGAACACATGAGTGCAAAAAAAAAAAAAAAAAAAAAGAAAAGAAAAAAAAATGAGTGACTCACTGCAGTAAAAAATAATTAAAAGTAGAGGAGAATGGTTTCTGTAACTCATCTTACACTGCAAAATAAATTAGTAGTAATGTCTATCTGGTTCTTGATTTTCAGTTGCCTAATTAGACTTGAAATACTTATTTGTAGGTTTATTTTTCCTCTTGAAAAACTAGAGCCCAACTTATCAAACTCAGTTTCCTTTGTAGCATATTACACATCCATTAACCCATCTAACTCAGATGCTGCTTACCAGGGAAGTAAGATTTCACAAAAGTGTTTAAAGGAATGTTAAACTAACAGCAATTTACATAAAGTTCTGCTTTATTTTCATATAATTTTAAACTTACTATATGCCATTTTTAAGGGTCCTTTTTGGTACCTATCTCTGTGGAGATAATGTCTCATCATGCAAATCCTCAAGTTCATAAGAGAATATAATTCTCAAATTCTTTTGAATGCAATTAACTTATTTTCTAGTTCACACTCCCTGAGATAAAGCAATATTTCTGCCTATGAAAGCCAAGGCTGTATCCCCATTTGTGTGAGTGACCCAAGCACTTTACAGTTTTATAGATCGCTGGTTATCATGGTGTACATGTCATGTAAAGAAGACTTTCAGTTTCACTGTAATGTCAAGGTTCACTTGGTTTCCAATTGTCCTGTCAATTTTGGTTAAATATTGATAACTTTGCACAGGAAAGTGCAGAGTGGTTATTTTGTGGGTAAGTAGCAGTCAACCAGTAGAATACGTTTTTCATATTCTGTGGAAGTACAGAAGTCAGATATTATATTCATATTAAATTCAATGTAATAGAAACTCAAACAAAGAGCACAAATGATAATATTCTACAAGTAAAGTCATATGATTAAATCAGAAATTCTGATCCATAATAAATACATTAATATTGTTCCCCCAAATAAATGTCATAAGATGCCTCTGAGACATGAAATGCATTCAACCTACCTTAAGAAAATGTAACTTACTTTTCTCAGAGAAAGGTTGGGAAATCAAGGAAGACTGCATACAGAGTGGGACAAAAGTATGTTTAGAGTTGTGAGTACAGGAAACACAGAGTTTATTCTTGTATTGTTTAGTCAGGAGTTCATGGCAGAATATTGCTTTATTAGTTTATGGCATTCTTAATTGTTATTGATAACCTGCATGTGTATGCCTCCTTACCATTCCTTCGTAGAGATGTCTTTTCTAGTTAAACCAATTTTACTGGTGTTTCCTAAACTGATTTTTCTCTAAATTAGCGTGTATATTTCTATAGGAAAAGGGAGTTATTAATCTTATCTTTTTCAGAAAATTAGTTATAAGCATGCCATTTTGGTAAATTTTTTTTTTACAGTTTCAACTGAAAATGATCCTCACTCATAATAATTATTGTATCATGTTCCATATGAACAACTGTAAACCTGCTTTTGTATATTAGTATAATTTAAGCCTGTCTAAACCCACATAGATTAATATTAGGTTTTTAAAAATTCAGTGCTATAAGTGCATATTCATAAGGTATTTGTGATCTTAAAAATGAAAAATTCATTTAACAAAATTATTTTGCACCATTACCTTATAAAGTTATATGCCATTTTCTTCAGAATTTAGTATTTTAAAATTTTCAACAGGTAGTTAATTAACATTAAAAGAAATAAAACTGTAAAATTTTTCAAGTAAATTTACATTTTATATAATAGTATGAAAAATAATTTTTGAAAGAGCCATAACAGAGAATTTAGAATAAGAGTAATTTTGTTTTCTCATTTTATTTTTCTTTTCAAAAATATCATTGAGCAAAAATATTTTTATAACATTGGTAAATGATAGCGGTGAACTAGGCTGAACAAAGCATTATAGAAATATGTCAATTTGGAGAACAAAACATAAAATACCTAATTATTTAATAGAGCTTGTAATAAATAGTGCACTGGTTCTCTTTTGTATACAGCATCATATCCTCTAGGCCTATTTTATTGCAGGCACTGCTGCCGTGTTTAGTTCTACACAGACTTTAAACAGTAGCTAAGTGTCTGTGTCACCTCTCCATTTTACAGCCACAACCTGCTTGTCTTCTATTTCCTCAGGTACACAAAGCACACCTGCCATTCACACATGCTGAATTCGGAATTATAGGATTCTTAAGGCACAATGAGTACCATTGGGTTAATTGTTGGTCAATAGGAAAAGAAAAGTGATAAATATATTCCTTTTCTCCATCTCCTACCCCATTCCACTCCTATTCTCTAGGATAATATTTGCAAATAGATTACTCACACACAAATCTTTGTTGTAGGGGCTGTTCTGAGGTAAAACCCAGGATAAGATGATAAGCACCATAAATACCTTTAATAAGCAGATTCTAGGGATGGGGTTGTGGAGCCAAACTACTTACCATTCACACAGCAACCATCATTCTTAGAAGAAGTGATGAGTGCTGGCATGCATTAATATGGCTTAATTATGCATATTTTTGCTAGTGGTTAGTTGAGATGGGTAGAGGAGAAAGGTAAAGTGTTGCCTTTAAGAGTGGCTTGGTACTTCATCAATATGGACGAGAGACTAAGTATAAATATTGTAGAATAATTTGGCCTTTGCTAACTGAAATTAAAGGCCTTTAAAAAGATAATAACTACTTGATGCCTTAATATTATTAAATGCATCATTCTTTTACAGTGGTCTGATAAAATATTGCACTGATATAGGAGTGGAATGACATATTGATGGCTCAGCTAAAAGCCACCTTCCACCTTGAGGACAACACTTTGTGGAAGTGGGAACTACTGTTCAAGATGGAGAATAATTATGGAATGAATGGTCAATGTCTGATATTATGACTAAAGCATGAGGCAAAACATGGGAGGAGTCTGGTTAGTAAAGGGACAGATGATTCAGGGTGCTAAGATAAGGAGTATATATATATATATAATTTATAAACAAGAATACATATATATATATATATATATATATATATATATATATATATATATATATATATACTTACAATTTTCAAACAAATTGTGCATGTGTACCCAAGGTATATACTCAGAGATTGTTGGGGAAGAAAAAAACAGACAAATAAAAACCTAGGAATGTAAGAGTTTATGAAACCAATGAAATAGAATATTTCAAAAAGTATGGTTTGATAAGGTAAGGAATAAATTGTTTCAATCTATGGTCTTATTGAGAGAAGCTTAGATGCTATGGAAAAAAAGCCTGAATGAAATCGCATCAAATCATAGTCATTTGTTCATTCAACAAATATTTATTCAGCATCACTTTTCTAAGTCTCTGGAAAATATCAGCTAACAAAACCAATAAAAAGCCTTTCTCCTTTCATTAAGATACATAAAAAATAAACATATTGAATAAATTAGTCATTTGGTATGTTAGGAAGTGATCATGTGTAATGGAAAAAAATTTACAATGGACCTAGGTAGGCAGGACCAGGAGTTTTGGGGGAAGAGTTGTCAGGCTGGTATTTTAAGGAGATGGCAAAGATAAGAATTATTGAGAAGAAAGCATTTGAGCAGGGATTCAAATGAAGAAAGTCACTGAAGGATGAAAACAAAGTTAGTCATATGTGTAAACAGTGACAAAGCTCCAACTAAAGAAAAGAGCCAGGGAAGAACCTTCAAGATGGGAGAACACGTGTTGTGATCTAGAAATATGAAGGAGACCATGTGGCTGCATGGAACAAATGAAGAAATAGTAGAAAGAGACGTGGACAAAGAATATATAGAAAATAACTGTAATGGATAATAGCATGTGAAAACAGATGGGCATACAGGCAGAGATAAAAACTCTAAGAAAAAACCAAAAAAATTCTGTATAAGAAATGAAGAACAACACTTTGATGTACTTACCAATGAAATGGACATGGCTGAGGAATCTCTGAGCCTGAGAATATCTGAATAGAATCATCTAACACTAAAAACAAATAGAAAAAGATTGAAAAAAAAACAAACAAAAAAGAAAAACAAAATATTGAAAGACTGTTGGACTACAAAAAAAAAAAAAAAAAAAAAACACTAACGTGTTTGTAAATGGAATACGAGAAGGAGAAGAAATAAACAGAACGAACATTTGGAACAGGGAACAAAACAAAACAAAAAGAGAAGGAAGCCAAAAGGAAAAGTTGCCTTCCCTATAGTGGACAAAAATAAGAATTAATCTGACTTTTCAGAAACCACGAAATCAAGAAGAGAGTGGAGCAAAATATTTCAAATATTGCAAGAAAGTAACATAGACTAGAATTGTGTAACTTACAAAATTAATCTTTCTAAGGTGAAGGAGAAATAAAATCTTTCTCAGAAAATAAAAATTGAGGGAATTTGTTACCAGTAAAACTGCCACAGGAAGAATATTTAAAGAAAAACGTTTTTTAGAAACAATGAATATAATATATGTTCAAAGCTTGGCTCTACATAAAGAAAAGAAGAAAAACACAAGTGAAGGTAAAATAAATTTTTAAATTTTTATTAATACTTTACATAATAAGTAACCATTTCTTCAAAATAATAATGTATTTGATTACATATGCATGTATATATGTTTGTGCATGCATACAAATAAGTAAAATAAATGACAGTAATGATATAAGGAAGGAAGGATTAGGATTATTTGGTTATAAATTATAAGGTGCTCACACTACACTGAAGATGATATAGTGTTATTTGAAATTGCACTTGAATTGGTTGTAAATGTATATTGCAAACTCTAGAGGAACCACTAAAAATGATTTTTTAACTTATAACTGACATGCCAAGAAAAATGAGAAAATAAAGGTATAAAAAATGGTCAATCAATACCACAAAAGGCTGAATAAATGTGCAAGACGAAGATATGAACAAAAAAGAAAGGCAGCAAATAGAAAACAGTAACAAATGTGGTAGATAGTAATCCAATGATATCAATAATCACTTTAATATCAATGGTATAAATGTACCAACTGAAAGAGGGATCTGCAATCCCTCAAGCCTTGGACCGGCACTGGTCCATGGCCGTTAGGAACCGGGCTGCAGGGAAGTTCACCTGAGCTCTTCCTCTGTCCACCCACTCCCCAACCCAGTCAGTGGAAAAACTGGTCCGTGGTGCCAAGAAGATTACGACCACTGAACTAAAAGACAGAGAATGTCATAGTGAGTCAAAATATAAGATGAAATAATGAATTTTGTTATATTTTCCCTACACAAAAACCACTTTAAAAATAAAGACCCATATAGAGTAAATGTAAAAGAGGGCATAAAAATATATCATACTAACATTAATCAAAAGAAATCAGTAATAGCTCTTTCACACTGACATCTATTTTGACTATTTCATCCAACAGCAGAAGAATACACATTTTTCTCAAGCTCACATGAAATATTGACCAATAGAGACCAAAGTGGCAGTAATAATACATACCTTAACAAATTTTAAAGAATACAAATTATACAATGTCTGCTGTCAGACTACCATGGTATTAAACTATAATTCAATAACAGAAAGATAACTTGAGATTTTCAAAATATGTGGAGGTTAAACAACACACTTCTAAGTAAAGATCTAAAATCAATAATAGTGTTTTTTTCTTAGGACACTAAAATTTTTAATAAAGAATACATCAAGCCCAAAGTATGCAGAATAAAAAGAAGAAAAGAATGAGAATTGTAGTAGAAATTAATGAAATTAAAATTTAAAACAGAAAATTAATAGAGAAAATCAATAAAGTCTAAAGCTGGTTCTTTGAAAATGTGAATAGAATTAACAAGTCTCTCCAGCCAGGATAACTAAGAAAAAAAGAGGACACGAATTCCTGGTATCAGAAATCAAAGAGGAGACATCACTATAGACACCGTGAAAATTAAAAAGAATAAAAAAGAAATACTATGAATAACTCTATGCCCCAAATTTTAATAATGTAGTTGACACAGAGCAATTCCTTGGAAGACACAATCTGTCACACAATAAAAATATATACATTTTGTATAGGCCTACATTCACTGAATAAAGTAAATTAATAATTAATGTTTCAAAACAAAAAGCATTAGGCCCAGATGGGTTCACTCAGAAATTATATGAAACATTAAAGCAAGAAACTACCAATTTTCTACAAGCTCTTCAGATCATAAAAGCAAAAGGAAATAGATACTAACTTATTCCATGAGACCAACATTATGCTAATACCAACCCCAGACAAAGACATAAGGATAAAGAAAACTACAGACCAATATCTCTCATGCAAAAATTCATAACAAAATATTAGAAAGTCAAATCCAAATAGCATAAGCAAAATTATATAAAATCAACAAGTATAATTTATCTTAGGTATACAACGATGGTTCAACACTAAAAAAATTCATGTAATACATCATTTCAACAAGCTAAAAAAAAAAAGACTATATCAATAGATGCAGAAAACAGTAACAAATGCATCTCATAAAATGTATTTATAATTAAAAATATCTGCAAAATATGGATAGATGGATTATTTCCTCAACTTGATAAAAAAATCTACAAAAAACCTACAACTTGCATCATACTTAATGATGAAAAACTTTCCCACTAAGATCAAGCACAAGGCAAAATGACCCTTTTTATCATTTCTTTTCAAGATCATATTTGCAGTCTTTGAAAGAAATATATATATATACAGATTGAGATGGAAAATAATAAAACTTTCTTCACAGATGACACAATCTTCTATGTACAAAAGTAAAAACTTTGGGTACTAATAAGTGATTATTTCAAGATTATAGGATGCAAGGTTAACATGCAAATGTCAATTTTTCTATACATTAGCAATAAACAAATGGAATTTGAAATTAAAAGCATCATACCATACAGTAACAAACCCAAAAGTGAAACACAGATATAAATCTAACAATTATTTTACAAGATCTGTGAAGAAATTTACAAGACTTCATGAATAAAATCAAAGAACTAAATAAATGGAGAGTTATTCTATGTTCATGGATGGGAGGACTCACTATTTTCAAAATGCCAACTCTTTCCAATTTTCTCTAAGATTTAATGCAATAACAATAAAAATACTAGCAAGTTATTTCATGGGTATTCACAAGTTGATCCTAAAGTTTACGTGGAGAGGCAGAAGATCTAAAATAGCGGATATAATGTTGAAAAAGAGGAACAAAGTTGGAGGAATTCCAGGTTAATGAAAATACTCTTTATGTTATTAAGATGATAGATATATGCCATACATTTGTCTAAACTAGTAGAATTGTATTTTGAATTATGTCAATAAAAATATTTTCTCTCCTGCTATACTATCTTTGTTTTTCCTCTTGTCTTTTAAAGTATTTAAAAACATGTATTTAATGTACACAAAATATGTTCAGTATAGTAAATTTGCTAGTAAATATGTTAGTAAATTAGTAAATATACCAAGAAAACACACAAACTATCTGCTTATTCAGAAAAAAATGTTTGTCATTCCTTTAGTTAGAATACTATTGAATAAATCCAGCTAAGACAAAAGTATTTTACAACTCTGTGTTTATAGTGGAATTGATAAGAAATGGCAAGATTCTAGATACTTTAAGGGAATGAGACTAAAAACTATGATATATTTACACAATGGAATACTACTTGACTGTGAAAAAGTAAATTTTACCCTTTGTGACAGCACATATGGACTTGGAGAGCATTATGCTGAGTGAAACAAGCCAGTCAGAGAAAGACAAACACCATATGATTTAATTCATATGTGGAATCTAATGAACAAACTGAACTAACAAGGAAAAGAGAGATAAACTCAGAGAGCAGGATGACAGCTAGTGGAGGGAGGGCAGTTGAGGGTGGAGGGATGGAGCTAAAAAGAAAAAGAACTCATGGACATAAATGATAGTGTGATGGTTGTAGGGGGAGGGGGAGGTGGAAGTGGAAGAGGATATGGGGGGGAGATAAATGGTAATGAAAATCTACCATAAAAATAATGAGACTAGAATTCGCTGATATACTAGATATGGAGTAGGGACAGGGGGCAAGAATTATATTAAGAGTCAATGGAGAAAGGAGTTATCTCAAAATGTGGGAAGTTGTATTGGGGCACATTTGAAAATTAAGATCACTAAAGCATGTTTTAAATGTTACAATTAGGTGTTCTGTTAAGTATTTGAATAGGCAGTTTTACACACGCGCGCACACACACACACACACACACATGCACATGGGTCTGGTGTTGATAACAGTGTTACATGGAAGATGAGGAAATGGATGCACTGAATATAAATGCCTCTTTGAAGAACCACTGCTTTGAAAACCAGAAGGCAATTGAGAATGTGAATGAATAGGAATGAAAAGTTTGAAAATTTATTTTATTATATTTTATTTTAAACAGTTGAGATTTAAGAAGGTTAAAGTTACAGAAGAGAACAAAGATACATAATCAAAGTTATAGTTATATGCTTAATAATCATGACTCATGGGCACTGATATAAATACAATTTTATTTTAGCCTCCCACTGCCTCCTTAAAACATTCAATGAGGTAATTTTTTTTCTGCCCTTCAATAAAAATTAGACAAGTTTTATTACTTCCAGTCATTCTTAAGACATGAGACCTTTTTACGTTTCAAACTCAGTTTGAATGCAGTATTTAAAATTCCAATCACAGTAAGTTGTGAAGTTTATTTAATACTAAGTATTTTCCCCTCTCTCACCTGGAGTCCTTTAAAATTTAGTCTAGGAAGAAAAGTTAAACATGGGCTAGAAGTTCTTGTGTGAAGTTTACACAGAAGCACCTTTCTCTCTGGACATGGTTATACTTACAGATAAGGGTTTTTCTTATGTAATCATCAACCCAAGATATTGGTTGTGCCTCTTTTTAGAGGGCAACTTCACAGTTGCTCCCTGACATTTTGTCTCACCAGACAGTCATATTTAGAGTTCTGTTGCTTTTCCCCCATAGTTCCTTTGGGCTACATGTAAATTGCCCTCAGATAGGGATACTTGCTATGAGTTTCAGAGTTGATTCATAAAAAACACGTCTGGCCATAGCTGGTGTGGCATACTTTGTTGGAGTATTGTTCCATAAAGCAAAAAGTCAAAGTGTTCAATTCCCAATCGAGGCACATGCCTTGGCTGTGGGTTTCGTTCCCAGTTAAGGCACATACAAGAGGCAACAAGCTGATGTTTCTCTCCCTTTCTCTCTCTTCTCTTTGCCTCCCTCTAAAATCAATAAGCATGTCTTCCGATGAGGATAAAGGAAAAGAAAAATCATGCCAGAAATTTTTTTAAAGGGAAGTACTATTATGTCCCAGACATAGTAGAGACCTTTCTGTGCTATATTATCCAGGTATTCAGTCTACCTATGTTACCCTCTGTTCTCGAGACTTCCTGAGATGGACCAAATTTCTCTCCTTTGAGAAAAACCCAGTTTTTTGGTGTCTGCCAAGTTCTAGATATCATATTTCAAACCATTTCTGCTCACTGAAGTGTTTTTCTTTTTCAATTGGTAGAATAGCATCAATAAATCTCTTTGTGGTTCTCTTCCCAGAGCTCCTTTCCCCTCATACTTCTTGATTTGGGGAAAGTGTTCAATAATTTTGATACTTGTACTATAGATTTCTACCTTCAGGTCTATTATCTATATCAAAATGTCATATCTATTAAATTCAGATGACTCAAATTAAACCTTCTCATTTAACATTCTGCCACTTGTAGATTTGCTGAGAAGAAGATAAGAGTGAAATTTTATAAAAAATAATCCAGTATAAATTGATATGGCAGTCAGCCAGATGCTTTTAATCAGAACTCTCCAAAGCCTGAGCTGAGTTTTGTTAAAAACATGTTCTCAGAGGAATTTATAAAACCTATTCTTAATAGCGTGTTTTATGGAATATTCTATCCCACATAACATGATCTTTTGGACATGAATAGATTATTTGCAATTCAGGTAGGTGATTTTGGTTTGCAAATTGCAATGAGTAACCCCAGGACACAGTACATTTTCTATTAACCAGACATGGGCCAGTACTCCATTTTTGCCTGGGTCCTCTGTGCTTTATTTTCTTTCAGCTTAAATGGATCAGTTTTCAGGAGAACATTCTCTGATTTTATATTGTGAATATCAGCAAATATGTTGGCTAAAACAGGAAGATATCAGACTTTTAGAGAGCCACCTTTCTGTTAGCCAAAACACTTCTAAGTAATATAAAGTAACAAAAGTTTCATCCATATTTAAATAGTTAATCTTCAAAATAATTTAAATCCATATAACACATATAATTATTGGGTTTTATTGGGAGAAGGACTGGCTCAAATGTTATAAGAATAAAGGAGAAAAAATATGTGCAAACACTGAATTTTGTTAACTTCAGAGGTTTTGTGTCTAGTAGAGTAAAGCTTTCCCAAAAGAGAAGTTGCCCAAGTACCATCTTGAAGCCAGATGGAAAAGTAGTTGTAAGATTCAAAGCATGAACAGTAAATAATTGTAGATGAAGAGGATGGTATGAAATGAAGTTGAAACAGTAATTGGGTACTGGATAGTGAAGGGGTTTGCATGGCATCCTAAGGAGTCCTATCTAGTAAAGACAGTGGGGGATAAATAGTCTTCATCAAGGTGAAAATGCATGCTAGTGGTATATACATAAAGGATTTATGGTGAATAAAGAACCAGAAGTAAGCCCTGGCCAGGTTGCTCAGTTGGTTGGAGTACTGTACAGTGCTCCAGAAGGTCACGGGTTCAATTCCTGGTCAGGGCTTGTACTGGGCACATACAGGATGCAATGGATCAATGTTTCTTTCTCACATTGATGTTTCTCTTCTCTGTCTCTCTGTCTCTCTCTCTCTCTATCCCTCTTTTCCTCTATCTCTCTATCCCTCTCTGTCTCTCAAATCAATAAAGAACATACCCTCTGGGGGTGAGCATTAAAAACAACAACAACAACAGCAAAAGAAAAAAAACCAGAAGCCAGAGTAAGAATTTAATCAAGGATGCTATTATAGTAGTTCAGCTTATAGATAAGAGGGAGAAAATGAAGAAGAGACACTAATTAATTGGCTGGAACTAGAAAATAACAAGATATAAAAGATAAGAACCCACAGTTAAGAATAAGATTAAAACTTTTTATGCAGATATATATTCTGGTATCACTAATGTAAAAGTGAAAAGAGAAGAATTGCAGCCTGAGAAAGAAGAGGAAGCAGTAATAATGTTGAAGAAATAATTCAATTTTGTGAATATTGATTTTGAGATACCCACTGGATATACAAGTAAAGATATAAGTAAGAGAGTTGTATATAGAGTTTGAGGCTCATATGGAGATGTGAGCAAGATAAATTGATTTGATTGATTTGGTATTCATCAAGATAGGTATGTACATATTGACATTTTGAGAATAGATGAGATTATCCATATATAACCAGCTTTGTACTGCTGTTTTCTATAGAAGGCATATTACATTTGCAAGATAGAAAAGATGAAAAAAATAATTTTTCGGTCTTTTATTTGTGTCGTTTATTGGATTTTGTTTGTATATATATGTGTGTATATATATATATGTGTGTGTGTATATGTGTGTGTATGTGTATATAAATATATATAGATAAATATACACATTAAGCCAAAAACCATCTAAAATGTTTAAAATGTTAAATGCTTTCTGGTTTTGATCATAAATATTTTTACTAGTATTATCTTCTTTTGAATATCTGGATGCCATTTCATTTCCATCTCTCTGTAGTACAGGTATACCTTGGAGATATTATGAGTTCAGTTCAAGACCACTGTGATATAGTAAACATTGTGGAAAAGTAAGTCATGTAAATTCTAAGGTTTCCTAGTGCATATAAGAGTTACATTTTGCTAAAATATGTCCTCTGCTAAATTTTATTTTTGTCATTCAATATTCATTTTGTTTGTGAAAGACAAAGGGATGGAAGAAAATAAGGAAAGGAAAGGAAAGAAGGTCACCTTCTCTATTTTTAGTATCTTTAGCAATGAGTGTCTAATATCTAGTGGTATTGTTATAGATGCAGAATCACCAGACACTTTCCACAATTGTTGGCTAGTGACAATAGGCCTTTGAGTCCTGGGGTGAAGACAACTCTTACTGCCATCTTCTTCAGATGACTGTCCTATTTGGCAAATGTTCTGCATGACTGCTACTGAGCTTCCATCTGTCATAGCTCAATGCAACACCTAGGACAGGCAATTCAAAAGGACAATTACTCCACTGTCTAGTGAGCTTAAAAATAAAGAAAAAGGAGATAGCGTTGTGGGTGTTTACATTAAATAAAAACAGATGCTCACTTATTGAGCATGTCTTATGAGCCAAGTATTCTACATATGCTTCCCTTTTAATTAATGCAATATTCTTATAATGTAGCCATTATTTGAGAAAGGAAACTAAGCTTATAAATTTATGACTTAATACAGAACTCACATCCAAATCCATTCTTTTTAAAAACTTTACTATTTGTCTTGGACATAATTTTTTAAATACTCTGGGATTAATGTAATTTTTAAGAGAGAAGAAAATCTTTATTTAAAAATATCTATTCCACATTCTATGTGTCTTCTTTGAAACTATGTCTTGATATTATGTTCCCTCTTGAACCCCTTTTAGACTGTTTCACTCAATGCTTAAATTATTTTATTTCATTAAAAAAATTAGATTGCCTCTAGCTGCTTTTTTTTTTCTGCTTTAATTTGTTGGTTCTTATTTCATTTAGGAAAATGCATAAAACTACATATCTTGAAAGCCTTTAAGATAGAACTCAGTTCTATCCTCCTAACTTACCTCTCATTATCAATCAGCACCCTACTCCTGTACCCAACCACATGGATATATCTACTTAAGTATATTAGCAGTGGTCACGTGTCGTTCTCCTTCATGTTGAATGCACTTTATGGAGTGCTACTTTTCTCTTATTTTTCTCTTCCTCACCTTTCTCTGCAATATGTACTTCTTCTATATATCTGATGGATTATTACTTATCATTCTGCCCTGGCTGGTTTAGCTCAGTGGATTGAGCGTCGGCCTGCGAGCTAAGTGTCGCTGGTTCGATCTTCCAGTCAGGGTACATCAGAGAAGGAAAACTCTGACTCCAAAAAACCTCCGCTGCCTTGCGGCATACCTCTTATGGGGAAAGGCTAAGGGAGTAAACCCCGACAGAAAATCCGGAGCCGGAGTCCCTAAGGCGGTTTGATGTTGTAGTCAACACCGGCAACTCCTGCGGCGCACCTGAAGCCAAGCTGTATCGACTCCGTCTTTCCCTTGGACCCTTCAGCTGCGAAGAGAGGGGGGGTCTGCTGCATGGGCAACAGCAGACCCTCCATATCAACCTGCCCAGGCTCTGTAGCTTCAGCTCCACTGGAGAGGACACTCCAGCGTCATCGCAAGATGTCGATTCAACACGGGAGAAGACAGATACCATGTCACTCCCGAGTCGGACTGCACAGCCATTCTCGGCGGTGCAGATAGACACTTAAGAAGCTACACCATCGTCTCTCGAGATGGACGGCTGCCGACGACGATTACTTATCATTCAAAAATCACGAGGTATATTCTGTCTTTTTATTCTCTTTTACTCCCAAGACACCAATGTTGGTTTTATTTTGTATTTTTTGCTGTGTTATTATCCAAAGTGTATTCTTATAAAAGGGTATGGTTGTTTTATGTCTTTCTCCCGTTGAACTAAAATCCTTGAGAGCAACTATGGCATGTCTTACTTATTGTTGCAATTCTGCAGCCTAGGTATGCACAGATTAAACAAATGTCTCTCCATCCCAACTGTGTAAATAAAGGGAATAACTCATTTCCATCATTTGAAACACTATTTTGAAAAATATGGACATGAACAATGGAGTGGGGATTGACTATGGAGGTCAGGGAGCAGGGGAGAGCAATGGGGGAGAAATTGGGACAACTGTAATAGGACAACAATAAAAAATATATAATAGAAGGAATGAAATGCACAGATTTTAAATAAACAATGACTGTATAACACACAAACACAAAAGCCTTGTACTATACTTACTCATAAATTAGAACACAAGGCTTATTAACAAGTTTTATATTCTTCCTTAAAGTAATAAAAATTATTGGAGAAATAAAATAAAAAATATAAGATTTTGTGTTGTAAATTGGATGTCTATATGGTTTTTTAAAAATACGTAGCTCTGCTTTTCTAAAAATTATAAACTGATATTTAGCATAACATTATGAACTCTTTCATGGATATCTACAATTGTCAAAAACTTAAAAAAAATAAAATGTCTATAAAACAGAACACCTGACTTTATAATCTTCTTTAAAAAGCTGTTTTTTTCCCTGTCATTGTATTTGCTTGAAATTGCAAAGTGGGCTGTCTCATTATTGTTACATAAATTATTTCATCAGTGAAGTGTTTGCAAATGAAATGCAGAACTGATAAATGACACAAAGTGCAGAATTTGTCGAACATAAATAGTAAAACATAAAACTTATGAAAATGGTTTTGTAGGGAAAATTGAGTCCATATTATATTTTACCCAAAGCTTTATTTAGCAAGACTTCTTTTTAGCACCATGCAATTCACCAAGCATGAGTAATTTCCACATCAATTCTTTTATTCATTGGCAACATAAACACTCACACTTTCTGAAATAAAGGGCTTGGAGTATTATCGCTGCTCCGCTCAAGCAGCTATCTTTAAGGTTGTGTCAGCACTTTCATTACATATCCAGTTTTTTGAAGTTTATAACTTGCAGTAAAAACTAACCCTTGGGTTGAATCTTTACTTACAGAGGTATTTTTTCAGTGCAACTTATGGAGATATAGCTACAAGACACCCCATTTCTGTTAATAGAAGCCAGGTCATGAATCCCTTCCTGGCACATTGAACAGATTTATCCTGTAACTTTCCTACTGGGGTAAAATTATTTTTTATCAAAGTGGAAGAAATATTTTGGTTTGATTTCAGTAAAGTTATAAAGTGCAATACTTATCCCATGCAGTAAATTTTCAATAGCTTTTCTATACTTATCGCGTAACACATACACACACCCTCCCCCCACAAAGTGACCTTGGTAAAGTATAAAATAGTGAGGTCTACTCAGGTATACTTTAAATAAGCTCATATATCCTTTCTCTTAAATGAATTTTTTTCTTTAGCATGTCACTTAAAGGTAGAAAAAAGTTTAAGTACATTTCATAAAATCAGGTAAAATTAGTAATGGGTTATGAATACATAACAGTTCTATCTATAGTGTACACATGAGTTTCATTTCTTTTTTGCTGGTAAATATGTTTAATAAATATAATGAATAGTACAAAATCTTGATTTGTTATAAAAATTTAAGAAGATATATCACAAAACATATTAATGAAGAAATTAGACAATTTTTATTATTTACATAATAAAAATCTCAAGTTAAAATTGTTAAAATATAATTTAGTTCTTTTTTAAAGCATTTTTAACACACACACACACACACACACACACACACACTTAGGTGTCTCTATTCAGTCTGTAAACCTCACAATTTCAGTTTGATTCAGATAGCACATGTTCTGAAAAAATAAAAGGGAGTTAAAATCAATTAAATCAATGATCCTCTAGTTAGGATGTAGAAATACATTGTAATGGGCCAACTTCCATCAGTTCTAACACCTACCATAAACACTCATAAAACAGAGTATAACTGTCCAATAATTAATAATAAAAATAATACAGTAAACAAAATCAGAATATGAATAGAACTGAATCACATATTTAAGGAGTGTATGACAAAAACATATAAGCATGCTTAATATTAATTTCAATATTATAATCAACCAATATTTTATATTCATTTAACCTGTCTAAATAAATTAAATGGTCTCTATCTAGTTGTTTTAGTTTTCACTATCAAAAGTCTACAGTCTGGCCTTTTATAATTTAAGCATTACAAATGCAATGTATATCTGAAAATTTTGCTTTGGAATCTGCTACCATTTTGCTTTAGTGTGTAAACTCACACATTCACACACATGTATTTAGTTGTGTGTGTCCTAATTCTACCTTCACTTTGTGCTGTTAACATTCACTGATACCAACATACAACTCTGAAGAAAGCTATAATCCCAAATCTAGGTTTACATTTTTAAAAACCTGTAATAGCAAATTCTGTTTACTTCCAAGGTATTATAGTAATTTAAGCATAACCAGATTTATTAACCTACCACTCCTAATATCACCATGTCTTCCCCCACATCTTGTCTCTACTGTGTACTCTAGACATTTGTATCATTGGAAAAATTCTCAATCTTCCTCTTCCTGTTTGGTCTGTTCTTTTATTTTTTGCACTGCATCACTCAAAGAAACATTTTTAATTAACCTGTCTTTCTTAACTAAGTTCTGAATCAACTTAGAAAAAGAAAGAGGAAATACATGAAGATCTTTATCATCTGATAAGTAGTAGAAAACATGACGTATTTATAGGCAAGTGGACTCAAAATACTGAACCTTAAAATTAGACAGAAACCTGAATTTACACCTGTAGTTCTGAAACATTTAAGCCTTAAGTTCATGCCATGTGCTTTTTCAGGAATGTCAGATTCCCCCCCCAAAAGGGAGAAGAGTAAAAGGCGCAGCAAGCATTTCCTTTTCATCTACATTCACCATCGTTACCTCCCTGGGACAGCATATGTGAGCAACCAGTCAGTGACCAGGTGTGATATCACTAGTCACCTCTCTTCATTGAAGAAAACATCAGAATGCAACTAAAACAATTGCTAATATCCACGGCCTGTGAACAAAATCCCTCCATTACAAATGGCTTCAACTCTCTGTTCTTTTTTCCCATAATCATTACGTATGGAATGAAAACACAAAACTTTCCATTAATGTCTCTAAAATGAAACAGCTGCACATAACACTGTCTGAAAATACTAAGTAATTCACTGCTTCCTAGTCAATTTATTCTTCTATTTTCCAAGAAAATAGTTTCTCCTTTCTCCCAAACATCATCTTGCCTCCCACTCACAGATTATTAACTCAATTTTCTCACCCAGAGCATATAAATCATCAGAAGCAAATATCTTCCTACCACTACATCCCAATGAATTCCATCTTGCCAGTTGCAATGATGTGTTCATTATCTTCATTTTATTTAAATTCTTGGAAGCATTTGACATGGTTTATTATCCTGTTCTCCTTTAAATATATTCTTCATGACACTTCAGGCACACTACACGCTCGCGGTTTTCCCCACCTCACTGGTTTTTCCTTCTCAATTTTCACGCCGGGTTTTTCCTCCCCTTGCATACCTACAAGTGTTCTCATAATTTTAAACAATGATTTTAATCTTTTGTCAGTGTTCTCTAACATTTTAGGTAAACTCGTCTTCTCTCAGATTTTTAAATACCTCCTTTTTTACTGAAGTATTACACTTTAATTGTTTAACTTGTTTTTCAAAGTGCCAGAATTATATTTATAAATGTCTTTTCAACATCTATTTAATTGGATATTTAAATGGCATATCAAATGTAATATGTGTAGACACAATCAAATGTAATGTGTATAGAAACAAATTTTTCATTCCTTAACTCAACCAAACAGCATCTTTACCCCAGTTTTCCTCACTATGGTGAACACAACAGCATCCCCCTGGGAGTCAGGTTGGCTTTTCCGCCCTTCTTACTCCTCACAACCAAACCATCAGCAAATGTTGCTGGCTCTACACTGGACACGTCCTACTGAATCAGAGCAGCTCTCACAGCGCCGCGCCTGCTTGTAACCCTGCAGTGACATTTCATCAGGCAAGGACATGGGATCAGGTTGGGATTTTCAGTTTGGCACTGCCAGATTTGAAATGAGGTTTGCATAAAGAAACTCAAATTGTTTACTATGCCTTTTTATTTTTCAAAAGCATTTTAATATGAATTATTTGAAAATTCGGTTTTTAATTCTTTATTGGTCTTGGACAGAGTTGTGATTGCTTTTTTTATACACTGGCCTTCTATCTTGCAACTTTAGTAAACTCATTCCTTATTTCTGTAAGATTTTGTAGAATATTTGTGTGTTTTTATGTGGCAGTTAATGACAGCTGGAACAATAGAAAATTTTATTTTTATCTTTCTAATTTCTATGCTTTTTATTATTATTTCTTGCGTCTTGCCCTAGATATTATTTCTATAAGATATAAAATATGAGTGAAGAGACTAAGCATTATTGCCTTGTTCCTGATTGTAGAGGAAAACGTTTCATCTTTCCTCGTTAAATATAATGTCATGATGAGGATGTGCCATTCTATAGATAGCTTTTATCATAAATAATAATCTTTTATTGGTATCTTTTATTTATTTTAATACTCATCCAAGGATTTTTTTTTAAGAGAAAGAGAGAAAAATATCAACTTGAGAGAGAAACATTGATTCGTTTCCTCCTCTAAGTGCCCCGAATGGGGTTCCAACCCATGGCCTAGGTATGCGACCTGACCAGGAATTGAACCCACCATCTTTTTGTACATGGGATGATGCTCTAACCAGCTCAGCCATCTGACCAAGCTAAATGATAATTACAAGTTTTTTTTCTGCATCTACTACAATAATATTATTTTTGTCCTTTATTCTGCAGTTATGAATTTCATTAATCTTCTAATATTAAATCAGATTTTCATTCCAAGATTAATTCTACTAGGATATTATTTATTATTTTTTAAATGTTAAGAGTAAATATCAATGTATTTGCTTGGCTAGTATTTTTTTAATAATTATTTTCATTAATTTATTCATTTTCTAATTCATGAAGTTTACTGCTTGGTAGTTTTGTTTTCTTATAATGTCTTTTCTTGGCTCTGGTATTAGTGTAATGTTGGGCTCATAAAAATGAATTGTTAAGAGTTTCCTCCTATTCTACATTCTCAAATACTTTTTGTTGAATTGATATTACATCTACCTTAAATGAAAAGAATAATTCATCAGTTAAACTATCTGATTCTAGAGATTTCTTTGTAGAAGTCATTAGTTGCAAATTCAATATCTTAAAAGATATAAGGTGTTCAGGGTATTTCTTTTGAGTAAGCTTTAATTTGAATCTTTAAAGGATTTTTTTCATTTTATACAAGTTGTTACATTTATGAACATAGAGTTGTTTTAAGTTTTCCACTAATATTCTTTTAATACCTGTAGGTTTTATGGGAATATCACCTTTAAAATTTTTTTTGTTGTGAATAGGATAGGAGGGAGCAGAGCAAGGGCCCTCACACAGGTACCTTTAAAGATAATGAGGAGGGTGTCTTGTGGAATGTGGGAAACATTCCAGTGGGGTAATTTTGATACAAATGGTTGATAAGAAAGAAGGAATGGGGAAGTCATTATGAAGCTTCAAGTTTGAACACACATGTTGTGGACGGATACTCCTTAATAGGCAATAACTAGGTAAAAGATCAAAACAAGCAGAGCAGGGTGCAGATGCAAAGGGAGCTATTAAGGCAACAAATGGCAGCTTTACATTACAATAGAACAGGGGTCATGGACTACAGCCAGAGCTGTGTAAGACCGAAAAAAAAACAAAAACAAAAGATCATTTTGACATTATTGATCTATGAGGAGTAGCAAACTCGGAAAAGGAAGTTTGACTATAATTAAACAAATATAAACTTTACTGAAAATATTCATTGCATGAGACAGTATGCTAGAAAATTTAAAAAATAACTCTAAATATAAGACAAACATAAACTGAAACTCTAATTCCATAAAATTACATTCTATCAATGAATACAGAAATTACAGTGTTTTACCATTCTAAGACTTGTACTTTATAAAATGTAATTAGTACTATGAATATCATCCCTGACAAATATGGTAAATTAAAAAGATCTATAGACAAAGGCAAATTAAAAAAAAAGGGAAGTTTAAATGGATCAACATATCTAACATATGGTTTTCATGTCTCCCTTTCTTTTTACTGAAAGGACAACTGCCTGCTAATTTACTCTCAGTCCTGATTCTTGCTAATTACTGATACCTTAACATAACATGATTGACCAGGTAACACATTTTTTCTTTCTGTTTTAATTTCCTATAAGCTTTACTTTGGGAAACATGCACATGTGCACACGCATGCGCGCACGCACACACACACACACACAACCTTAAACTATATTTTTACTGGAATTTTATTTTCTCCAAAGATTTAGAATCACTAGCTCCAAAGATGTATTCTCTTATGAAAACTGAAAATTCCTGTTCAATTTTTAGTTATTTTCCTAGCTTTCTGGCTTCAGTTTAAGCACCCTTAATTTCCTCAGCTTTCTAGTCTTTCCACTACACATGCCTTGTTAAAAACCTTTCACATAGTATATCTAACCATCTGCGTTCTCTGCTCCTGCCTGCAAGCTCTTGGGACATATTGGAGAAAATTACATAAGTGATCTGATTAGTGCCAAAGCATATTCATTGACTCACATTCAAAACTTGTGGGAACTTCAGCACTACTCATCAATTATATCACTTATCCCACCTTAGTCGTCTTTAAGTGTACTGTTTGCTATGAAATACTTTATCCTCATTCTGTCTAACCTAACTACCCACATTTCAATAGTTTGCTTCATAATGAACATAAAAAATGAAATGCCTCATGAGTGAGTTTTCTTAACACCTCCACTTTCCCTTGGGGCACCTTCCTAAATGTTTAATTCGCAATTATCCTCCCCCCAATTCCTACCTTTCTTACAGATTTTCAATTTATTCATTGCACCCCTGAATCCTTCCTTTCCCTCATATGTTTAACTTATAATTTTTCTTTCCTTCATCATCAAATATCTTAAGAGAATAGTTTATGCTCACTGCAAATATTTTCTTTCTTCAGCCTATGAAAAACATATTAAACTCTATCGAAAGTGTTCTTAGGTCATTAACAACGTACTCTATCCACTATTAATTTAATTGGCTTGAATTACATGTGTACAAAATTGTAATACTTTATTATTCTTATATGCAGAATAAAACATTTTTGCATCTCACCCTGTTTTTTTCCCATGCTGATTATAATGCTATATCCAAAAAATAACTCATCCTGGTGTTTTTCATTTTCTTTATCTTACAAAGGAGAGCATGAGGTTCAAATGCTGTGCAACTGCCCCTACTGAGTTTCTTACACTGCCCTGCACCTACTGTCTACAGCACCTGGTCATTTCTGTATGAGAGATGGAATAAGAAGGCAGAGCATTGCATCTTTAGACCTCAGCTAGGAATGTGCCCCATTGGGTGACTCAAAATTTTTGCTCCTCCTCCTGTGTCTGTAAATAACTATGAAAGCCAAAGTATTAATCTGGGGTAACAAGTAAACTTCAACCACTAGACAAATTCACAAATACAAGAGAAAATAATGATAATCAACCCTACATCTTTTAACAAATTTATGTATGTGTTTTTATATGTATACAGTATTCCCTCATTTATCATGGGTATTACATTTTTGGCACCCCCTGGAATAGGTGAAAATCCACGAAGTAGGAACCTTACATTTATTTTAGTATTTATATATATTTCAAGGCTTTATAAACCTTCCCACACACTTATAAACCATTCCCAGTCCCTTATTAACCTTTTCCACACTTTTAGAAACAGTACTTATGTTCTTAATCATATTCTACACTCTTAAACCTATGTAACTTTAACAACATACATATACAGTACTGCAAAATCTTGCGATATAGCAAAAAATCCGTGATCAATAATTAAATATAATATTTTTAAAAATCCCGCAATACAGTGAGGCTCCAATAAGTGAACCGTGATATAGAAAGGGACTACTGTATACTTGTTTAAAAATTTTCATTTTAGGTAGGTATAGAAATATAGATGTTTAGAAAACATATTTCAAAGCAAGAATCATCAAAGCAGTTATGTTTTTCCACTGCTTTCTCCAATTCCTCTCTCGTTGTGAATATTGTTGCCATCCAGTTATCTATGCCCTGCTTCTAAGGTCACAAAGGTGCCACTTACCTATGACCAGGTAACAAAATATAGAAAGAACTGTGTAAAAATAATCATGGTTGGGCAGACTTTAGTGACAGCAGGAGCTAATCACCCTCTTTTTTTTTTTTTTTTTTTGTTTATGGCAGACTGCATAACCATTGGGTCTGTTGCTGATCTAACTCAGGGATGTTATTCCTACATGGATATGAATTAACACAAGCCTTTGGGGGCAATGGGTTTGCTTCTCCTGTGAATCCTGTGTGCTCCATTGTGTCCTTCTTTCATATATATGAGCTTATGTAGAAAAACAACTTCTTCCAGAATCAGATCGGCTCCATTAAGATCTTCTGCTAAGAGGTCAGGGGGATGGTCCATTTACTTTCAGGGCAGGGCACTTATAAGAGCTGGCAAACAACTCATGGAATGCTTCTCACATTTGTAATTTTTTGATAGGCCACAGAAAATGTGGATTTTTGCTATACCAAGCTTGCCTGTATATAAAACTTGGCGCAATATTTTACCTCCTCTAATTCACTGTCCTTACACAAAATGGAAAAAAGAAAAAAACGGACATCACTGTGGTCTCTATCTATTGAAATTTCCCTCAAAGGTTAGGTGCAATATTTGTGTTCCAAATACCCCCATACAATAGCACTCATATAATTTATTTCATTTTTTTTCTACTTATTTTTGGCCACTGTTCTAATTCAAACTCTCACCATTTCATAGAATCCATTGAAATATTTTTCTAACTGACATCTCTGTATCTGGTTATTTCATTTCATATTGCTGTCAGAGTCATGTTTTAAAACAAACATTTAAAGTTGTAATGTGATGTTTTAAAAGTTCTATTAATAATTGTAACCACAATATATCTCACATATTTAGGTTACAAAATGGCAACCCATGTTTTAAGTGCCACTGATGGGTTGTCTATGAACCTACATTTTTATATGATGCAACCTAAAATTTCTAGAATAGCAATAAGCACATTTCAAGGTCCTTCCCATCTAAATGATCTGCCTTACAATTTATGAATTTCCCACAGAATTACATTTTAGCTACTGATATTATTTGCTCTTCCAAGAGCAATCTCATGCTTTTTGTGTCATTACTTTTTCCTTTCTTAAAAATCCTTTCTCACTAATGCTTGATAGACTGTCCTTTTTCCCCCCGAGGTATATTGGCAATATACCCTTCTCTGTCAAACATTTCTCAGTCCACTAGGCACCATTAGTTGCTCTGTTCTCTTATGATATAAGCAAGACTTTGTACATAAGAAAAAAATAGTAACTTACTGGTTAATGGAATAGAATCAATTTTATCCTTATAAATCCACCTGACCCACTTTCCATTTTAGTAACACAATAGCTGAAATGTGTGTGTGTGTGTGCGTGTGTGTGTGTGTGTGTGAGACACAGAGTACTTTAAGCAGAATTCACAAAGAACATACCTTAGAGCCAATTAAAGAGCTTCTGAGAAATAAGAGTAGGAGAGAAAGAGAGAAGCTTTACTGAGATTTGTGTGAAAAAATACATACCAGGAGTCTCAACTGTCTTCCAAAGTGGGTCAGGGACGAGCTGTACTAGATATTATTTCCTTCATATCAAACTGAGGAATTCTCTGGGTCATCCTTGGACAGCCTTTGGATGTTCAATTTAGGAGTACTGTGCCCTGGTGCCTGACATACGCAAAATAAAATTAAAATAATCGTGGCAGGAAAAAAAATGTTATAGGTTAGAATAGGGAGCTGCACTTGGAAAATAGCTGCACAAGAAATAATATTGAGTCCATGAATAAATGAGTGAGTTGCATCTAGTAGAAGAGACCTGTACAGCTGAAAGCTGACAGTGTGGGGTCATTCTGGATCCAATCTAAAGGGGCACCTTTGAGGGAGATGAAACCTTGTGAAAAAACAAAACAAAACAACAAAAAAAAAAAACAAACAAACTGGAGTTGAACTATTATATTCACCTGGGCCAAAGAAGAAGTGATGGTAGGTAATGTTTGATTTTTATTATAGTTGGGATTTGTTCAGAATTCAATGTCTCTGAATGCTTATTCGGCTGTTTTCTTCTGCTGTGTTTCATAAAAGAGATAGAGGAGGGAGGGAAGGGTATCTAATAGACTTTTCATTTTCTGTTTTGAAAACTACCAAAAACTGTGGGATTTTTTAGTTAATATACTTGTTTTCAACATTATCCACTCAGCTTTACAGTGGATTTATTGAACTTTAAAAAATAATACTTATATCAAAATTTAACTAATGGATAATTCTTATGAATACATGTATACGATTAACACATCAGGGTAGAGACTATTTATATCACCAAAGGAAGATCTCTGTGTCCTTTCCCAGTCAATCATTTCCCATTACATCTAAGTAAATGCTGAAAATATCTTCTACCATGTAGATTAGATTTGTCTTTTCCTGGGTTCTCATATTTTTTCTCATTCCATTTATTCTCCAATCCATTGTGATTATATCTTTTAAAAAAATTAATGTGTGCTCAGATTAAGAATGATTGAAATTACTTCCTTCTTCTCATATGTTAAAAAAAGCCTAAGATAATTTAACTAAGCACACTATACTTCCAATGTGTCTCATACAAGGTCAGGTATTTTTTCCTAATCATTTCTTGTTGAACTTCCAAATTAAATATAAAAATAATTATTATAGCATAACATTATAATATAAAATAATTGTTATCATGTACAGATTTTCCTTTATATTGTAATTATTTTATGTTTATATTATATTTTGTTAGTGACAGATTTCTTAAATATTTTTATTTCCTATCCCTTCTTAATTGCATTGTAGAACTTAATTCTAAGATTAGTTTCCTTCTGCCTAAAGAGCATTCCTTAGAATTTCTTTTGGTGATAGTCTTTTGATAAAAACACTATTTTCTGAAAACGTTTTTATTTTGTCATTCTTTTTAAAAATAGTTTAATCTCACATATATATGATTCTTGTTTGATAGTTATTTTCTTTGTAATTTTAGACATTAATCTATTGTTTTACAACTTTCATTATTGATGTTAGCCCCCCTCAATATAGTTGTTCCTTTTTAGGAAACCTATTTTTTTCTCTGAGTAGTTTAATAATCTGTGGCTTGCAATTTCTTTAAGATGAAAACACCTTGTAATTTTTCTGCCTCACTATCATTCTCCTTCATGAATATGAACATTAATGTCTCATAAATTTAAAGGAATTCTTAGTGATTCCTAGAAATTCAGTTTGAACTGTTGTAGATCTCCTCTCCTGCCCTTTACATCTCTTACAAAAAAACTTCCCTTGATTGTTCTCTGTTGCCTTTTGAATACTTCTTTTCAGATCTAATAGATCATCATTTTTTAATTCCTCTGTATCCAAAATAATGTTTTACCCATCCTTTGAGTTGTTTGTTTCAATACTATAATTCTAGAAGGTCAATTATTTTTTGAGATCTGCTTGTTCAATTTTATAGCATCTCTTACTTGTTTTTTACCTTTTATTTCTTTAAAATATTTTAAAATATTAAAATATTTGTATTGTGTCATTTATAATAATTCCAATATTTAAAAATACATGAGATCTGATTATACACTCTCTTGCCTTCTTTCCCTGTAATTTCTTACTCTAATTTTTATCTTCAGATTTATTTTACTTGAAATATTATCCCTATTGAAGGTACATACAGCTAGAGAAGGTTCTCTTTAGCTGCAGCCATGTAATATAGATTACTGAACATAAAAATTTATTTTGTGGTCATATATACCACATTAGCAGTGTGAATTTAAGCTTCAGAAATGGTTTGTAGCAATGATTTTCAGAATCTTTGTTTTTGTTTTTCCTATGGCTAAGCAACAAGATTGGCTCACAAGTTTCTTTATATCCAGATTTTTCTCATATGATGGTTCATATAATCAGCTTTATATTGGGATTGCTTCAGATTGCCCTCCTTGGTCAAACACTAGGTTTTATTTCTTTTTCCTATGAACTTTGTACATAGATTAAGAATCCTAGTATCACCAGAGCTGCTATCTTCCTCCGGGGACAACCTTGCTTTAAATCTTTGCCTCTCAAGATTAACTCTTGAGAGTTAAGTCTTTTGAAATATTTTCACATTACATTTGGCCATGATCTTGTTTCTGATCTTTTCAGTGTTTCCCTAAAAAGATGTTTTTAATACATTTTGCCACCACTTTTAGTTATTGGTGAAAGGAATACTCAGGGGCCTGAAAGAGGTGGGTGCTGCAGCAATGCCCTGCATGCACAAGAGTAACCCACAAAGAAAATCCCTATGTTTTTTAACACTCTGAATCTCCAGTTTTCATAAAAACTCAGACAAAGTACAAGTTTTCATTGGACTAGGGCCTATGGTGCCTCATTAAACTTAGAAAAAAAATCAAACTCCAACTTTAAAAATTAATCCACAGTTTATAATTACTAGTGTTCATATTTAGAAATACTGAAAACTAATTTAAGATTAAAGTAATTAAGTGGATATTCAAATTTCTTTTATTATCATTAGAAAATATAGGCTAATTACATATTATATCATATATAATTAGTATTATATTTTACTTTTTGTGTTGTCTTGATATCATAATATACCTATTATCATATTATAGTTATTTACTATAATTATCGTAGTATAATATATACTAGTTGTGTCATCTTAAATAGATTTCATAAATTCTATGGGTCTTAGATTTTCAACCCATAAAGTAAAGCTTTAATTATAGCTTCATATTGTTCTTTTGAGAACTAGGCATTAAGTGTTACATTTTAGTGGTCTATGATAGTGTGGTACACTAAAAAAAAAACTTAAATTTTTCTTTTTCTTTTTTTTCTCATTTATTTATGTTGACACCTTTCATTCCAGTGGAGAGGAAAACAAATATATCTTAATGTACATTAATTCTAATATGTTTCTTAATGTGGGTTTACATTTTTCAAGGCAGAGAATAAAGCATTTTACTTCAGGCATTTCTAACAGGGCCTAAGAGTATGTTATCTTTCTTTTAAGAGTTGTACCACTTAACATGAAGAAAATATACCACTTAGGGCCAAAACATACATCTTGACACATACCTCTTGGACATGGTTAGTATGAGCAAAGCAGAAATGACAGCTTTTTGGAATGAGAAGGTTGAAGAGGGTAGGTCTAAGCCTATAGAAAAATGAAGTTGATATCAAGGGAAGAATTAAGTTCCTTGTTAGGAGTGGAATAGTAATGAATAAATGAAATTAATTGGTATTTCTGGAATCAAGAACCAATTAAGTTAGTTCTTATTTATTTTTGAGTCTTGAATGTTACTGGTGGTTAAAGTCTTTCATTATTTTATCTGAAATTATGTCAAGATAGTTATGAAATTGTGTAGTCTTTTTAAAAAAGTGTAAGTTCCTATAGTTTCTATAAATTTTAGAAAACGCATGTGTATGTATCCTAAATGCATATCATTCCTTTAACTATCACAGGTAGAAAGTCTTCATCTTACTAGATAGATAGAAATTAAAACATTTCTTACGCCTTTACTGTAACAGTGATGGTATTATCCCAGAAATTATTCTTTCAGTTAATGCTTGATTGATTGAGTTTAAGTATAATTATCAGAGTTTTGATCCAGTAATCTATTTATAGACAAATGATACAAAGTAATTTGCAAGGAAATCTAAAAGTAACTTTATACTGGGGAAAATTTTTAATTTTTTTTTTTTTAATAGAGAACATAGAAGAAGTAACAGCCTTAACTTGGGAAAACATATATGTATTTAATTAACTCTAATAATAACATAATTTGTATTTTTAATAGAATGTGTTGGCTTATCATAATAACCCAAATCATAGTATTAATTACTAAAATAACTCACTAATATTAGTATAATTTGCTATTCCCTGTTTTTTATTGTATGCCATTTAAAAGATTATCTACCTGAAATTGTCCTAAAATAATTTGCAATGTCTAAATCTTTTGAGTGAACATAACAATAAAAAAATAAGTAAAAGGAAAAATCACCCTATCTAGAGTCCATTGTAAGAAATATGTTTCTATATTTTATTTACATTTTGCACAACTATAATGTTAGCCCATGTTCAGTTTGATATCCTGATTTGTTTATTTTTTATTTTATTGATTCCCTGGAAAATAGACTGAGACAGAATTTGTTTGCAGGATGATTAGTGAGAAACACTTGAAGGAAAAGCAGAAGTTGGACTGGTTGTAGAAGTTAAACTTCAAAGCAGTTGTCCCAGAGGCATGAGCCAGTTTCTTAGCCCTGAAGTTGAGATTACACTTCAGTGCCATGATAAATTGAATTGAGTTGAAGATATAGGACTTTTTATGCCCATGTCAACTAATCATTGGATTCAGGCTGATCCCATTGGGTGTTACTATGAGTTCAGCAGCTTTCTTCTGGCAAAGGGAAATTTCAGAGAAGAGAGTCTCCTGTGATCTGTGCAGTCAACAATACCAGCAATTGGGGCAGAATTACCTGTGTTTTGGATTGGAGATCTATTACCAGGAAAAATTGAATCTACACTTTTATAGAAGTGACATTTGTCATAACATTGAATAATATTCAATAATGGTTGTTGTCAAAAGCTACATCATATTTCATTGTAAATAAATTAGAAACTTACTTTCTATTACACTCTTCCTTCTGACTTGGATTGTTTCCAATTTCCACAAGAAAAATATTATTGTAATTATGATTTTATTTCTTCTCTTTTCTTCTTCTTTTTCTTTTGTTCCTTTTATTTTTACCTTCTAATAATTTTCTACAGGTTAAGTTTATAGACATATTATTTGTTTAAATGGTGAAAATACTAATAATGTTATTATCTCCCTAATACAATCATGGTATTATTTAAAATGAGACTTCTTAAAGGGATTTAAGACTTCATATGGGACAAGATGGAGGCATAGGTAGACACAGTGCATCTCCCTCACAACTAAGAAGAAATTTATACTTCAAACCTGAAGAAATACAGAAGATCCAGAAAATTGAACTGCATAAAAGTTCAACAAACAGGACTTCCAGCCAAGATGGAGGCCTAGACAGACACGCTGTGTCTCCTTTCACACTAAGAAGGAATACAACTACCTCAAAACTAGGCACAATCAGAAGTTCTAGAAAATCAAGCTGCATGGAAGTTCAACAAAGAAAGATAAAGAAGAAATATTCATCCAGACAGGTAGGAGGGGTGGAGCCTGGGCGGAGACGACTCAGTGTGGTGGCGGCAACAGTGGTGGCAGCTGCAGACTGGTGGAAAGCACAGTTACAATTTTAAAAAGTTGGAAGGGACACGTAGGGAGCCTTCCCAGCACCAGACCAGACCACACAGCTCACGGTCCCAGCACTGGGGAAAATCAAGCCTCATAGCTTCTGACTATGCAAACCAGTGGGGATTGGGGTGGAGAAAGAAACTATTGGTGTCTCAGCAGAATCTGCCTGTTTAAAGGGCCCCCACAGTCATAGAACATCCACAGACCCACCCACCCTGGGAACGACATTCAGGGCAACAGCTAGAGAGGCACCAGTCCCATATGTAAGTGGGAGAAGTGCCTGGAAAAGGGGCGAGTGCTGAGCAAGTGGCATTGTTTCCTCTCAGACCCCTCCCCCACATACAGCGCCACAACGTGGTGAAACAGGTGTCACTGTACTGATGAATACCTAATGCTCTGCCCCATAACAGATGCAACAGCTCTACCTAAGACACAGAGGCAAACACAGGAACCTGTGAAGTTAAGGAGACAAAAAGTATGACCCAAAAGGGAGAATGAATCTGGGATCCAGTGGGAGAACTAAGCGACAAGGAGATAGCCAACCTAACAAATGAGGAAATAGCCAACCTAACAGACACAGAGTTCAAAACACTGGTGATAAAGGTGCTCACAGACTTGACAGATATCCTTAAGTATGGCAGATGCATAAGGGAAGAAGTGAAAGCTATGCTAAATGAAATGAGAGAAAATACACACAAAACCAATGATGAAGGGAAGGAAACCATGAATCAAATTAACTAATTTGAACATAAGGAAGAAATAAACAATCAGTATGGAAGGAAGAAACAAGAATTGAAAAAAATGAGGAGAGGCTTAGAAATCTCTGGGATAGCTTTAAATGTGCCAACATCCAACTCATAGAGGTGCCAGAAGGAGAAGAGGAAGAGCAAGAAGTTGAAAACTTATGTGAGAAAATAATGAAGGAAAGCACCCCAAATTTGGGGAAGAAAATGGACATAGGGGTCCAGGAAGTACAGAGAGTCCCAAACAAACTAGACCCAAGGAGGACCACATCAAGACACATAATTAAAATGCTAAAGGTTAAGGATAAATAGAGAATCTTAAAAGCAGCAAGAGAAAAGAAGAGTTACCTACAAAGGGGTACCTATAAGACTATGAACTGATTTCTCAAAAGAAACTTTGCAGGCAATAAGGGACTGGCAAGAAGTATTCAATGTGATGAAAAGCAAGGACCTACAACCAAGATTACTGTATCCAGCAAAGCTGGAAGGGCAGATCAAGTGCCTCCTAGGCAAGGTAAAGCCAAAGGAGTACATCATTACCAAGCCATTATTATATGAAATGTTAAAGGGACTTACTTAAGAAAAAGAAGATCAAAACTATGAACAACATAGAGACAGCAAAATCACAACTATCAACAACAGAACCTAAAAAATTAAAACAGAAACAAACTAAGCAGATAGTCAGAGTGGGAACAGAATCATATGTATGGGGAGCATGTGGAAGGATGTCAGCTGGGGGTGGGAATGGGGAAGAAGGAGGAAAATGATGCAGGAATTAAGAAGCATATTAGGAGGATGCAGAATAGACAGGGAGATATTGAGAACAGTACAGGAAAGGGTAAAGTTAAAGAGTTTATGTGCACCACCCATGAACATAAACTAAGGAGGGCAGGACTGCTGGAGGGAGGGGGGTGCTGGGCAGAGGGGAGCAAAGAGAAAATAAATTACTACAACTGTGACAGCATAATCAATAAAACATACCACCACCACCCAAAGAAAGACTTCATATGACAACTGATTTTGCAGGACCATGAGTCAATCAATGCAATATTATCAAACAACTTGATGTATTACAGAATACATCAAATGTGTTACAAAATGTATTACAAGATAGGCATGCCCTTACCCTGTCATTGTAGGATTAAGTAATCCCTCACACCACTGATCTAATCATTATTCCAATTAATAATATACTTTTATATAACATCTTTTTGATACACATACCAAGTTACAATATAATATTTCTGAGAAAGACATGAAATATTACCTAGAATTTAAGGGAGTGGAGAATTAAAAATTAAGTATTTTGAGTCACTCTACATTTTTTGGTTTTATGTACTTTATAAGTATTTAATTTTTAATTAGTAAATTTCTTTTGTGTACTTGTTGGTTTCTCCCACAGAATTTAGCTTTTCAAGGATGGTTTTAGACTTGAAATACATATCTTTGTCTCATGTAGGGGGGTCCCATCTCTACGATCTTCACTGCTAATACACCTCATCCCCATTAGACTGAATGTGTTGAGATATGTGAAAAAAATTAATAAATTATTTTCCAAATCTGCTCCGCTGTTTTATATACCACAGCTAATCACCAGATTTCATCATAATCTGTAATCTCAAATATTGACAAAGTTTTAAATTTTAATGAATGTAAAATTAATTCATTTAGAGCTTAACTTGTATGTCTTAAATAGTGAATGTGTTCATATGTTTTAGTTCATCTCTATAATCTTTGTTTTGAAGTTTATTTTTTATTTTTTTAACTTCCTAATTTTTCTTTTTCTTTTAAAATTAATTTCGTTTCCATTTACAGTTGACATGCAATATTAGATTTGTTTCAGGGATAGAACATATTGTTAAACATTTATCTACCTTACAAAGTGATCACCCCAGTAAGTCTGGTACCCACTTGACACCATACATAAATATTACAAAAATATTTACTGTATTTTCTAAGCTGTACTTCCCAGCAACTATTTTTATAATCATAGTTTATATTTGATCCCTTCCACCTTTTTCACCCATCCCTCCAGCCCTCTCCCATTCGTAGATAATCTTTAATTTTTAAATTACAGAATAATTTTTATAGTACACAAAGTGATAATATGGAATGGTATAAAATAGGGAATGCTCTAGGCTCTGACTGTTAAAACTTACACTCTATCCTTTTGTACCCCGCCCTGGCCTTTCTCCTCTGGCCCCCATCCACTTGATGGTATTAACTAATACATTGTTTCTTTTATTAAAATAAAGGGTTTAATGATCCCAGCTTTTTTCCAGTTCTAAAATTACATAATGCATAATAAAGAGCAAATTGCAACATTAAACTATGTTATTTATTTTCAGAGTTACTTTAAAAGGTGATAATATTATATAATTTTTGCAGATAGATATTTTTGAGCCCAAAGTTCATACTAGCATCTACGTCCGCCGACTTGAAATTCAGCCCTCTTGATTATATTGCACTCCTTCCAGAGTGCTGAACTCTGCAAGGGAAGATGCAGTTTGCAGACCTAAGTGCACTCATGTAACATTTTTTGTCACAGAAGCATTTTACCTTCACATGCATTTTTCTTGTAATTTCTGTTTTCTTTAAAGAAATAATTTAAACTGTTGATGCCTTCTCTCAGTTACATATCCCTGACTGATTTGTGCTCACAACATGGCACCATAGGATAATGTAATATTGATCATTGTGTAGTATTTTGTTGAATTCTAACTACAATCAAGATGCTTAAATAGTATATCAGAAAGCTTTATATTGCTAATGGAAATAGTTTCTTAATTTGGAGTTATAACACCTTAATATATTTACTAAGTCTTTTATTTTTCTTTATTGAGAATTATTAATATTTTAATTAATTACCCACCTGTTCCCTTTACCAGTTTTTTTCAATGAGGTAAAATTAATTTTATAATAGTCCTTTCTAACAACTATATGTTTAAAATAATGCTTTTTAAAGTATTATGTTGAGAACATTTCTTATTCAGTTAACTTTTATAAATATTTTTTCCCAAGTTTTGTAAACTTCTACTGCATGTGATCACTGCACAAAATAATTTTCAAAAACAAAATACTTCTTTAAAGAGAAAGTACTATAGAAGTTTCATATCAGTATATGGATTAATATAAATATTTGAGAGTTGCTTTATTGAGATAAATTTATATGCAAATTCTCACTAGACTAGGCTCTATTTGCAGCTGTAAAAATGAATACGTAAGGAAATGACAAGACAGACAGCCTGTCGCAGCAGCAGCTGCTCCGATCTGTATAAGAGACATGGAAGAGAATGAACAGCCTGTCTGTTTTCTTGCTGCTCTGAGAGGAATGAGCTGCTATGGGGATCATGGCCTTAGGCTTGTCTGTACACATGCCACTTAATTGGAAAGTGAAATATGTGCATTTTCCTAAGTGAACAATGAATTCCAAATGATAGTCGTATCATTGAACATGTACATTTGCTGCATAATTTATCTTTAAAGATTATTTGTTTTGAAGAACTTTATCTATAAAAATCTCTCAATTATATAATTTGAATATTCATTGAGTAAAAAATGTTAAATGAGTCAGTTCATAACAAAATCCAGCATATTCACTCTTCACATAGCTTTTTACTTTTCTTACAACTTTTTAAATGTGTTAAGCATAATTGTTTTTATAAAACATAATAAAATTGTGTTTGAAATTATTTGATTATATACATTCATTGATTCAAAGTAAAATTAATTAATATCTCTATAACATGTAATACTTGAAGCAAAGGTATCCAAGAATTAGGCAAGGGTGTGAATAATAATTAAGCATGGAATTTAGCTGGTTAAAGATATAGGTGAAATGGAAAAGATAATTAGATCATTACGTCACAGATCCTTGTAGAGACTAAAGGTTATGGAAATTTATTGCTAGAGTGAATGAACTTGATAGATAGGAGGCAATGGTTTTAGAGTGAGATGCTTTAAATCAATATTACATAGGAACTCAAATTACTTGTAATAACAATTCCTGGTATATGGCCATGGGGAAGATAAGTGACTATAGTGGATGGAGAACAAGCCTATTAACCAGGAGACTTATTGACAACCTGAATAAAAATCACCAACTAATAGGGCCTGAGTGATGCTTTTGAAAGAGTGAAAGTGATCCTAGAACTAAAATCTTCAAAAATTAGGCAGGATTGAGATCTATAGATTATGAAAAGAAGAGAGATAGTGATGTGTCAAGTCTAATTATATGTTAGGTCAGTGGGGAAGACAACAAGAGAATGGTCTAAGACAAACTACCCTATTTCATTTCTATTGGTACCAAAGGCCATGGAAACAATAGATGCTGCCTCTTAGAGGGATTAATGGAAAGCAGGGTCTTCTGAAAAGACACAATTTTTAGGCCAAGAAGGTGAAAGGAATATTGAGAGAAGAATTTGAGGAAGGAGAGAATTTTTCAGTGACTAAACATGAATTCCAGTGTGCAGTTTCAGTAGTTAAGTAGTAGTTATGTCATTAAAGAAAGAGACTGGTGGGATTAGGTATGAGATTGTACAGACTGTTATAGAAATTAGAATGTAGGACATTAGAAAGGAGCACTGAAATAGCTTTAAACATGGATTATGGCCAAAAGAGGTTACTAATAATATACACAAGAAAGATAGTTCTGGGGACTATGTTAATCATAGGTATGAGGAAATAAGTAGTGGTCATTCAAGGTGGTGAAATTAAGAGGCTTAGAAAACACCCATACTGGTAATGTAGAGGCCAGTTTAACTAGTAATTGACTCAGCTTTAGAAGAAGCTAGTACCTCTGTTGATTCAGTCAAAGAGAACATGGAAGCCAAATAAGAATCTGTCATAATTCAAGCATTTGAGATTCTCAGTCGACCTAAGTCAAGCGCTGGCTAAATTATTCCCAGGGCCCAGTGCACAATGAAGATGCTGTACTCCTTGATTTAAAAAATGTAGGGAAAAAATAATGTTAAAAGCACTACAATTAAAAGTGGTTTTTTTTTCCATATCTCTTTCACAATTTAACAAGGGGAGTTTTATTTGTTGTTAAATATTCTAATTACAAATTTAAATAATGTAGCATAAATTTTACCAGTTATTTTTATGATGTAGAATATCAGTTTAAAATATAAATATAAGAGCATCTACATTATATATGAAATCACTGAAATTATACAATGGTTTTTATATGCATACATGCATTTGTATTTTGTTTTTAACAGAACAATGGAACAATGAAAAACTAACTCATGATTTCTACTTCTTGACATGCATATGTTCTATCAAAACTCTTCATCTTGGTAATTGATAAGCAGGTAAGGATTGAATGAAAAAGGGAACATGGGCTGCTTTATATTTTGCTTTTCTTCAATGTCATCCTTTTCTGTGTAAGTGGTTGGCTTATATGTGAAGTAATGTAATAATAAATGATATGATAGGATTTCTTGAGTATATATGTTTCTTAGAACATCAGTGATTTTTTTCTGCATTTGAGGCAAGTTCTTGTTCAATTTGCAAGTGCATCCTCTCAAGACTGTCAGTGCCCCAACTTAATCAGCAGTCAATTGTAAATTGCTTCTTTTGTACTTTCTTTGAGTCTCATCAAAAGCACATCCATCATGAGTCTACGATAACTGTGTGCTCTTGGTACATAGGGCATGCTATATGTGAGTGGGGCAGCAGGGTGCATCTACAGACACACAATGCATTTATCTACTTTGCTCTTGCATATGGTCCATTGTCTCATTGGACTTAAAGCCCAAAGTTCAAAGATAGAATTCAGAATTCTAAAAAAGGTGACAGCAGAGCATTAAACCAAGAGCAGTACTCTTCAGATCATGGAGGCTTATATAACTACACAGGTCTCATGCTCATGAAGGAGACTGAAGATGGTCTAATTAAAATAAATTTGATACTACATTTTTCAAGACTCCATGATCCCAAATTACTTAGACAAATATTCATACCAGTAAAAACATTTTGAATTACATTTTTAATTATGTAAGCATATAGAGGTTAAAATATAATATTTCTAAGAAAATGCTCTGGCCAGTATGGCTCAATTGGTTGGAGTCGGCAGCCGTCCGTCTCGAGAGACGATGGTGTAGCTTCTTAAGAGTCTATCTGCACCGCCGAGAATGGCTGTGCAGTCTGACTCGGGAGTGACACGGTATCTGTCTCCTCCCGTGTTGAATCGACATCTTGCGATGACGCTGGAGTGTCCTCTCCAGTAAAGCTGAAGCTACAGAGCCTGGGCAGGGTGATATGGAGGGTCTGCTGTTGCCCATGCAGCAGACCCCCCCTCTCTTCGCAGCTGAAGGGTCCAAGGGAAAGATGGAGTCAATACAGTTTGGCTTCAGGTGCGCCGCAGGAGTTGCCGGTGTTGACTACAACGTCAAACCGCCTTAGGGACTCCGGCTCCGGATTTTCTGTCGGGGTTTACTCCCTTAGCCTTTCCCCTGAAGAGGTATGCCGCAAGGCAGCGGAGGTTTTTTGGAGTCAGAGTTTTCCTTCTCTGATGTACCCTGACTGGAAGATCGAACCAGCGACACTTAGCTCGCAGGCCGACACTCAATCCACTGAGCCAAACCAGCCAGGGTCGTTTGGTTGGAGTATTGTTGTATAAACCAAAAGATCACAGGTTCACTTCCCAGTCAAGGCACATACCTAGGTTGTGGGTTGGTTCCTGGTCGAAGCATGTATGAGAAACTACCAATTGTTGTTTCTCTCTCACATCAATATTTCCCTCATTCTCTCTCTGCCTCCCTTACCTTTTCTCTAGAATCTTTAAGCAGGTCCTTGGATGAGGATAAAAAATATATGTATTTTTAAGAAAATGAATTTGGAGAAGTGCCATTTACTCTGCAAATTAACTTAATATGTTTTAGAAGAAAGTTATTTCTGACTTAGCTTTTGTCAGAAAATGTCAGGAAAAGCAATGTGAATGAAATATTCTCTTGGTTATTTATACTCAGTTATGTTTATGACAAAGCTATATTTGTTCTTCATTTCCTGACCAGTGAAATACTCCATAACTTGATGGACCCTTCTGTGCCTTTAATTATTGTTATTATCTTTCAGTCTCTCTTGTTCTTTGTTCTATTCATAATTTTAACAAGGTCAGGACTCATAGGTCTAAGCAAAATATTTCCAATTATGTTATACTATAGCAATTTTGAACTGTAGAAGTTTGGTGGATCAAAAATATTAATCTTTTCATGTTAGTCCTCCAAAGATATTTGCTTAAGGAGAGATTTTTCTTTTTCAATATATGCAATCATCTCTAGATTTGCAAAACATTTTTACAAAAAGTATACATGTCTAATTAATAAATATAGATAAAAATCTTCTCAGACACTTATTAAATATAACATTTTAAGACAAGATTTTGCCATAAGTATGTAATAAACTTCAGGTTTTTTGTTGCTTTTATAATCATTCACAATCTATTTGGTAGCTTCATTTATATTATTAATTTTATTTAACTTTAAATACTATTTCCTCTTCATTTTCCTTTACCTGTGTTTTTTTAGAGAAAATTTCTATTATTAGATTCACCTTGGAGGGGGAAGAAAAACAAAGAACATTTTTCCTTCACGCAGGTACACATTCATCAATTTAGATGGGAATTCCATTGGAAATCAATAAACAGAGAACACAAAAAAATGTCAAAACTTGTCAGCTAAATGGCTTTTGGAGCTTGGGAGCTTAGAAAAATCACCCAATTTATGATCACTGGATTAAGTGAGTGAACTGTAGCATGATCAACTCCAAATACATCTTACATGTGATACTTGCCTAACCATTTGTTCTGCCCTCCTATTTCATTCTCCTCTGCACATGATCTTTTTATTTTTCACCAAATAATAGGTAATGGTATCAGTTATTTTGGTAAAATAGCACAACTGTAAACTTGAAAAATAAATGACATTAATTTCATCATCCAATCATGGATGTGTAAAGAAGTATTTGTTCAAGAACATTACTAAGGAATCAAAGGGACTACTAATGGTGAATAATTTAGAAACATTTGCCTTTTTTGTTAAAAATAACAAAATAATTTTCTCTAAATCTGGATTATAAATAATTAGTACATTTTAGAATTTTATTCATCCATAGTAAATATTCAATAATTTAATAGTTAATTACTCACTAAATAAAGTAGTTCACTAGAGTTCTTTATTTGAGGAAGAGGCAAAGAAAAATGAACTACTCTGAAGACATATAAATGTACATGTACAAGTATCAACCAAAGGATAATTAAAAAGGTTCTTTCAAAATTATATATTTGTTTAAATTAAACACTTTCAGTAAGTATTTTGTTCATGAATTATAAACTTTAAATTACATTTTACTCTTAATTTTTTTAATACAAGGAGGCACTGAAGTAATAAATGGTGATTAATTTATATATTCTCCTGTATATATCTATATCTATCTATAGATATGCCATTATAGTAAATATAAAATTACATATAAATTTTATTATAAGGTAAAGTAAAATATTAAAATCAGTTTTATGTCAATATTTTACCCGTAGACTTATTGACTATATATTAAAGTCAAGGAATGTGTATAAATGACTCATAGACATGGACAACTGGGATGGATATGATTGTGGGAGAAGGGGTGGGCTGAATGGGGAGGAGTAACGGGGAAAAAATGGGACAACTGTAATTGAAAAACCAAAAAATAAAATTATTTTTAAAATATTTCTTAATGATACTTGTAAGTAAATTGAATGTGTTTTGTCTCCTACATTTTTCAACATTTTTTCTCTAACACATCTCTCAAGTCCACACAGTTATACTTAACTTTTATTATTTCTTCAATCCTTATAGGTGTCAGTTTACACTTACTAGAATAAAACAAGGGACTTTGAAGTATCATAATCATTCAATTAAATTATTTTTCTTAAAAATATTATGTTAAATTACATTTGCTAAATTACATTTAGCTAGTGTTTAATGCACCGAATGTGCACTTATTTAATAGTCACCATCATTAAGCATATGGTAAAATTTTAGGGGTTAAAATGGTAGAGTGAGGACAATCATTCCTATTTTGTCACCCACTATACCCCAAAAAGGGAAGAGAAAATACTTACACAGACTCACCCACTTACACTTATTTATCCACATAGCATTGCTTCATTCATTATGATTATCAGCATTTTTTAAAGCTTTTGCTTTTGGGGTCATATTCACTTTATTTCATTCCTGCTATAAATAGGCTTAAATTTGGAAAAGAACACATTTATTGCTGCATAATTTGAGGATCCTTAATCCTTTGGCTTATTTGTATATAGCCTGTTTCTTTTTTTCTTGAAAAGGTTATTAATCAATCAATGCCATTCAATACAATGTCCTAAAATTTGAGATACATAAATACAAATGACACATTTATCATTCTGAACATATTTTGAAATTTTGATGTAGGCTGTGCTGTCTTTGTGGAATTTTTATTATGGGGATATGTGGTAGTATAAACTAATCACATAAGTTACTCATTATATAATATTTTAGTGCTTACAGTTTTTACATTCTTAATTTAATTCCTCTTTATATACAAATAATATTTTTTCATAGTATTTAACCAGTTGGCTATATGTCATACTTAGTCCAGCTCAATATCCTTATGAGGGAATCATGGGAAAGAATGAAGAGGAGTCGTAAAGAGTTAAAGGTCTTCTATATAAATACAAAATTCTTAGAATAATTGTTTAAAAATTAAACTAATTAGAAAGAAAAGTATTTTCAAAGGTTAGTAAGATCTGATAACTATGTGCTAAATAGAAAGAGAGACACTATCTCTTTCAGGCAAAAGCTGCCAAAAAAAAAAAAAAAATCAAATAGCTAGCAAGCAAGCAATGTTCATTTGGCAGGAAAGATGAGAAGGATAAAAGCAGCACAGTTTTTAGTTGTATCCTGTGGGTCTGTCGGGTTAATCTGGCTCTTTTTAAAAATATCCTCTGCCTGATTTTCTAATGACTTGAAGCTCAGAGAGACAAAGTTGAAGAGTGAAGAGTTCAACTTCAGAAAGAAAGATAGCAGAGTATTTACATATCATTTTGACTTTTTCACTTCTTATTTGCAATGCTCCAGTTGGAAGAATTGTGTATTTCACTGGGACATTGGAAGCTGATCTTTTCAAAACTTTTATTAAAAATGCTTTTATAGCAAACTATATATGTATTGTACTCATTCAGTTGTATTGACTATCTTTGAAAAATAAACCCATATGCCATTGTGTATCTTCTGTTGTGAATGGAACTGGAAAAAAACATTATGGGAGTCACAAGACTTGGCCAAATTTGGTAGATGTCAACATTCAGTATTTATTTATTAAAGTAGGCATTTCAAGTTTTCAGCATAAATCTCTATAAGCTGTCACATGGAATAGATGCTCTTTCTTAATGATTAGGGTGTATATAAATTTATTTTAAAAAGGGTAATTAATGGTTATATCTACATTAAAATACATTATTACTTAAATAATATCATTTTTAGTGAATATGCAGGATATTATTGAGGACACAACATATTTCACATAAAGAAAATCAAAACTGCAGCAGAATCTAAAGTTGAAAATTTTACATCCTCATTATGAACAATTACTTGAGAAAAAGAAAAGACATGAAAGTGACCTAATAGCAACACCAGATGTAATTTTGAAGTAAAAATTATAGCTATTGAAGGAACATCAATAATGCAATGTCAATAAATATTTGACCTGCTAATGTCAATTCATTACACATGTTATATAAGGAGCTAAGCTCACACCTGAGAGGAAAAAAGTCTGAAAAAGAATTTGGCACAGAGCAGGAGTTTGTACTCTGCTCTGATAGCTGGTTGAGTATGTACCCTAATTTTGATATTACTTAAGATACAATTTAGTGTGTCAAAAACGTTTTCATATTAAATTGTCAGTATCAGTTCAGAAATTCATTATTTAATTATTTTTTCTCAGAAGGAACTAAGCATGTAATAAAAAATGTACATGTCTTGATTTGTGTTCAACAAGCATTAATCCCAGTCACTTCTGCAAAGTTCTGTTTATTGAGTCTGTATGATGATTAACATTTAAGATTGTAAATATTTAAATAATCTGCAAGTAATGGGGGAGTTGTTTAAATCATTGTGTCAACTTCTAAAAAATGATAATTCAGCCAGCAAAATCTAGTGTTGTTGAGTAGCAGGTGAATTGCAATTTAGGACAAGTAAATCATGGCCAACATTAAGTGCAGATAACAAAGCAGAAGAGTTTTCTTTTATGGAGGAAAGTAGGAAGTTAGGAGGAATTCTTCTAAACAAAAGTTTAGTGGAGAAATATGACAGTTGGAATTGACAGTGGCTTCTAATTGGCAGCAGGCGAAGGCAGCTTCCTGTTGCCAGCAGAGGAGAAATAGTCCTTCTTCCTGCTGGGCTATGTGAGCTGCGATGAGTGATATGTAAGTGAGATTGCTCCCTTCGGGATTCCTGACTCCAACATTGAGTTGTTTCCTTAACATATTTTTCACACGATATTCTCAGGAGGTGCCATTAAAGACATGTTTTTCCACCTTCAATTGCTAGCACAGGCTGATGGTGGATCAAAGTTCTGGACCCTGTAGAAAGGGGAGAAGTTTAAAGTTTGTTTAAGTCAATTAGTAACTATTTTGCCCAGGTTGTTCAGTGGGTATAGATAGTTCATCATTAATGGGGCACAGAATAAGAATTTGGGGAGTCTATATATGACCTTGTAATAGGTAAAATAGGGAGACGCATGCGAGTCTTATACAAGTCATAAAGGGAAGAGGTGATTCTTTTCAGTAGACCATTTCCAGGAACACAAAAGAACTGGGAGAGTTCTTTGTCGTTGCTGCCTTCCAGGAGCACAGGGCTCATGTAAGTTTAAATTGCCAAAAGGAATATTTGAATGCAATTTTTATACTTTATGGTGTGATATATATGACTATTTACAAATCTATATATCTACCTACATTTTTATGTGTTAGTTTTGATATTGATACATCAATTTCAGTTTTTTAACATGTTTAATTGCATGACTAACCTATTTATTGCAGCATATTTATCATCTTTTGACTTGTGACCACAATGTGCCAGTGACCCTTTAATGTATTATGACATTTAAAAAGTACTTCCACCTCTTAATCTAAATGTAATTTAGCAGAGCAGTTCTGACTTTATTTGGGAGTCATTAGAATAGAGATGTCAGGATTATGTTATAGATCCCAATTACTAAAGCTATATTTTAATGTAATAATTTATATTTATTCTCAAAGGCATATGTGTTGTTAAACTACTTTTTTTATGTGCATAAATTCCAGAAAATATGTGTTTTATTCCATATGATCTCTTTGACCATTAGATTCAACTAAGCAGGTTATGGGACAGAAATTATATTTATCTTGTCAGCTATTGGAATTTTCCTGGCAAATGTGACTTCAGGGTAGTCTTTTGAGAAGTTTTATTAAAATGGATTCCATGTTCATCAATCAATCAGTCAATAAGTAATCACTTTCCTTTGTTTGGACATTTTCCAAAATATATATAATGTGACCATACTAGTTCATGGGAGAAATCATACTCTAAGGACATGAAGAGCAGAGTGTGAAAACTCTAATATATCATTCCTAGAGTTAGCCTTTCTTCTAAAACTGTTCATGCAAGTTAACTCATTGTTTTAGCAAGTCTGACTTGGAGATTTTTTAGTAGCAGACAAAGGCATCTTATGTGACATACTATATTTTTTATTGATTCCAATAAAATAAAATAAAAAAATCTTTCTATTATTTCTGAAAACTCATGAACATATATTATATTATAAGCTATCTTTCCTAAGTTAAAAGTTAAATCTCTTAGATTAATAATATAAAAATTTAAATAAGGAATTATCAACTTAGCAAAAATATCCCTAATGAGGACATTAAATACATGCTTACTTACTGATAAGAGTTAACTAAAATATTTTTTGTAGCCAGGTTGGTGAGTTAACACTGGGAGTACATTTAAGGAATATGGAGATAGTGCTGTGAAAAATGTTATGTGTAAATATTAGTTCATCCTTTGTGTTATATCTAAATGTTTTTATATTGAACATATGTGGGGAAACATTATTAATATTGACTTTTATATTAGTTTTCCAAATAAAAGTGTGCACTAGAAGTATTAAGGGAAAGGAGCCACTAACAGGCTCTGTTTGATGAGAGAGAGGAAGGATGTAAATTAGGAAATATCAAGAGCTGAAGTCACTGCTGACTGGTATTAACTGCTACTTGTTGAAATTCCAGAAGATAAATGAAATCTGAATGTTGGAAAAGCTGGTAACTATTAGAGAATTTTACATGGAATAGAGATATTGAAAGGGATAGAGACATCAAGTTATTCAACTGAGATTATGTCTTGAAAACCCAACATGTTTCAGGTGTTGGTATGATCCTGGCAATACAATAAGAAGAAATAATTATATGTTACTTATTATCTCATAGAAATTATATGCTTTGGGGGTAAAAATTAATAAATAAGATATGTTTTACATAGGAATTGGTTCTATATGCACATGAAAGACTAATGGTGGGCTAGGGACTTCAGTGAATAGAATGGTTAGGAGGGAAAAATAACACCTGAGAGATGACACTTTTGTTGAATTCTGAAGAGCAAGTATAATCTTGCCATGGAAAAAATGTCTGGGAGAAACATGATGTAGGTTGAAGGAATCACAATGAGAAAGACCTGAGGGTAAACTGTTTGCCTTGGCAGCCAAAACAAAGACCAGCAAACCTAGGATATTTTGAGCAGGTGAGATTGTGGATCTAGATGAGATTGAAGATAAATATATGTATCTGACTATGAAAATTTTCATGATAAGAAATTTGGGTTATACTCAAATTGCAAAAAAAAAAAAAAAAAGCTATTGGAGAGTTATTAGAAGTAGAGTGACATTTTTTTAAAACAAATCAAGCTTGATGCTTAACTGGGAATCATTATAAAGAGGTAATAGAAGAGCTGAAGTGGCCAGTTAAAAGATTATTGCTACACAAGTTCTAAAATCATTTGGACTATAACATAGGAAGTGAATACATTCAGGATGTCTTTTGGAAATAGATAATTAAGAATTTTTCAAGGATTTAGATTTATAGGAAGAGGAAAGAGAAAGAAACATTGACATTTAAATCTTTTATTTACTTTTTTCCTGAGCACCTGGATGTATGCCATCTCCATTTACTAAAATAGGAAGAAAAGAAAAAAAAAAAGAAAACAGGGCATTAGGAAAAATCTTTACTTTTCATTTAAAGTGTATCCATTTCTAAATGTACATTATAGATAAATTGTTCTCTTTCCAGAGAAGTCTATGATGAGAATTGCTGGTATAAAAAACTTTTCCTCACCTGACAATAGTAATTAATCCAGTATTATTAACATGGGTCAAAGAACTTGAATTATCCCTAAAATCCAACCAATAGTTTTAGAAAGTGAACTCACCAGTTTATCTAGACACAGTATTGCTCACCTATAGAAGAGTTTATCATCTTCCACTAGAACATCATGTGAAAATTCTGGACCATCTCATTAAGGATACCCAGGAATGAATCCCCCCATTCCTACTGGTAAAGAGATGGCAAGGCTGCTGTCTTGAACTTGGAGAGTGACGCGATATTTTGAAATTAGAGCCAGCCTGCCAGCTCAAGAACTTTGGCTAATTTGGTAACCTTTTGTAATGAAAACTTACAAAGGTCCAGGACCCCTTTCCTGTATATTATTATGTGAAATAGAGCATATTTCTCTGGTATTTAAACCATGTTATTTTTGAGAATAAGCTAGTTTCACTTGTATGTTAATTGATAAATACATACTTCCTAGAAAATCATGCCTACTAATAACACGTATGAAAGTTTTAACAAGCATAGAAAGACTGTTGGAGAGGGATGTGTGTGTGTGTGTGTGTGTGTGTGACAAAAAAATATGAGCCAACCAACTGAAAAATGGAATAAAATAATTTTATCTAACATTCCAAATGGGATAAATTGATAGTTTGTCTACATTGCTGAGTGAGAAGGAATGTCAAATGGTGTCCATATTCAATAAGAATCATTGCTATACTAAATGCTGCTTACAATAGAACTGAGGTGGGGGTATGGTAGAATGTATGAAACATGTCTTCAAATGTTCATCTAGCGTCATAAATAAACACCATAGTAAATCAATCAGAGGATTAATAAAAACCAGGAAAATAATCCAATTAAGTGTTGGAATCTCACCTCATGTCACAGAATTTACATAATTTTTGTCACGATTCTGTTTAAAAATGCTTAAGTCACCTTTTTTTTTTTTTAGTGGCATTAATGATGATGTAAAAGTCTAGGAAAACTTCATTCTGCAAGTTTTTTAATCTTATATTTAATTCTTAAGATGGGCATTTTACTTGTTTTCGCACAACAGCCAAATAGGAAGCACGTTTAAATAAGCAAATTTAAAAGTGTAGTCATTTTATGTCCTTTCAAAAAGTGGAGCAAATGCAACATGTCCTCCTTCTTGTTTTGTAAAAATAAGTCGTCGTCGTCGGCAGCCGTCCGTCTCGAGAGACGATGGTGTAGCTTCTTAAGAGTCTACCTGCACCGCCGAGAATGGCTGTGCAGTCCGACTCGGGAGTGACATGGTATCTGTCTCCTCCCGTGTTGAATCGACATCTTGTGATGACGCTGAAGCTACAGAGCCTGGGCAGGGTGATATGGAGGGTCTGCTGTTGCCCATGCAGCAGACCCCCCCCTCTCTTCGCAGCTGAAGGGTCCAAGGGAAAGATGGAGTCAATACAGTTTGGCTTCAGGTGCGCCGCAGGAGTTGCCGGTGTTGACTACAACGTCAAACCGCCTTAGGGACTCCGGCTCCGGATTTTCTGTCGGGGTTTACTCCCTTAGCCTTTCCCCTGAAGAGGTATGCCGCAAGGCAGCGGAGGTTTTTTGGAGTCAGAGTTTTCCTTCTCTGATGTACCCTGACTGGAAGATCGAACCAGCGACACTTAGCTCGCAGGCCGACGCTCAATCCACTGAGCTAAACCAGCCAGGGCAAATAAGTAGCCATCAATAAAACTATAATCTCATATATTAAAGTTTAGTCAAAGTCACCAATTTCAACTTTATATCCCAGACACATTATGAAATTAGTAAGAGACCAATGGCCTATAAACATCCTAAAAAAATATACTTAATGCAAACAAAATCAATTTAGTTGAAAAATAATGAGAACATTAGCTTAAACATTTTGTTTGCATGATACCACAGTTAAACCTTAATATATTACTGCCATGGTGCTTTCCTGAGTGGAAATAAAAACAGATAAATATAAATTTGAGTTTTCTTTCCATAGTGTAAATTGTTCCAAGAAAGTGGCCTTTGAGTTAGTATCTACATTTCCCAAGTCACATCAGAAATTTAATAATTAATCAGGCTCAGGAGATCAAAGAGACTGTACCACCGAAACCCCCAGATCTACCATAAAAAAATCTCATACCACAAAGGTGGGAAGGCAAAGCAGACAAATCCAAATAACAAAAACAAACAAGAAGAATCCAGCATGGTAAGACGCAGAAACAACCTCTCAATGAAAAGAAAAGAGGAATCATCAGAAAAAGAGGTAGATGGAATAGACATAGCCCAAATGTCAGACATGGAATTCAAAACTATGGTGGTGAAGAAGCTCAATATGCTTGAAACCTCAAAAACAACTATGACAACCTCCAAGGAAGTTACCAACAGTTCCAAGAAAATTACAGGGAACTTGCAGAGAACTACACCAGCATAAAAAAAAGACATAGAAACTATCAACAAGAACCAGGAAGAAATGAAAAATGCAATCTCTGAACTGAAAAACACAGTAGAATCAGTCAAAAGCAGACTAAACGAAGCAGAGGATTGCATTAGTGAGTTAGAGGATAATGTAGGTAATAATTCTCAAATGATACAGCAAAATGAAAAAAGATTGAAAAAATATGAACAAGATGTAAGGGAATTACAGGATATCATTAGGAAAAATAATTTAAGGATCATAGGAATAAGAGAGGGAGAAGAAAAGGACCATGGAATTGAAAAACTGATAGGAGAAATAGTGACAGAAAATTTTCCGAACCTGATGAGAGAAAAAGTTATGCAAGTCCAAGAAGCACTGAGAGTTCCAATAAAGAGGTACCCCCCAAAACCCACTCCAAGGCACATCATAGTTAAAATGGCAACATTCCAAGACAAGGAAAGAATCTTAAAAGCAGCAAGAGAAAAAGAGCAAATAGCTTACAAGGGAGCTCCAATAAGGCTATCGACCGATTTCTCAACAGAAACATTACAAGCCAGAAGGGAATGGTCAAAAATATTTCAAGCAATGAAAAACAGAGGCCTACAACCAAGAATACTCTACCCAGCAAGGCTCTCATTCAAAATAGAAGGTGAAATAAGGAGTTTCTCAGACAAAGGAAGACTAAAAGAATACATCTCCACAAAACCAGCATTGCAAGAGATGCTAAAGGGAATATTCTAAGAAAAAGGAAGAGAAAAAACAAAAAAAGAGTAGAGGAACAGAGATACAAAAGGGAAATGAATAAATACATGTCAATAATAACCTTAAATGTAAATGGATTAAATGCTCCCATTAAAAGACATAGGGTAACGGAATGGATAAGAAAACAGGACCCACATATTTGCTGTCTACAAGAAACACACCTCAAAACAAAAGATTTACACAGAATGAAAGTAAAGGGATATAAAAAAATATTTCAAGCAAATGGACCTGAAAATAAAACTGGGGTAGCAATCCTCATATCAGACAAAATGAATTTCAAAGCAAGGGCAATAAAAAGAGACAAAGAAGGACATTTCATAATACTTAAAGGAACAATTCATCAAGAAGATATAACACTGATAAACATATATGCACCCAACATAGGAGCACCCAAATACATAAAGCAAATACTAGAAGACCACAAGAAGGATATTAACAACAACACAATCATAGTAGGGGACTTCAACACTCCATTATCAACAATAGACAGATCATCCAAGCAAAGAAACACCAAGGATATACAGGCATTGAACAACACACTAAACCACATGGACTTAACTGATATATATAGAACTTTTCACCCCAAAGAAGCAAAATATACATTCTTTTCAAAGGCACATGGGACATTTTCAAAGATAGACCACATAATAGGACACAAAACAAGCCTCAACAAATTCAAGAAAATTGAAATCATATCAAGCATCTTTTCAGACAACAATGCCTTGAAACTAGAAATCAACCTCAGGGAAAAAAATCAAAGACACCCAAACTCATGAAGAATGAATAACACGCTCTTAAATAACGAATGGGTTAACAATGACATCAAAGAGGAAATCAAGAAATTTCTAGAAACTAATGACAATGAACACACAACAGCCCAAAACCTATGGGACACAGCAAAAGCAGTCCTAAGGGGGAAGTTCATAGCAATACAGGCATATATGAAAAGACTAGAAGAATCTCAAATAGAAAACCTAACCATAAAGCTACAAGAATTAGAACAGCAACAACAAACAAAGCCTAGGGCAAAAAGAAGAAAGGAAATCATCAAGATCAAAGCAGAATTAAACAACATAGAAACTAAACGAACAACCCAAAAAATCAACAAAACTAGGAGTTGGTTCTTTGAAAAAATAAACAAAATTGACAAGCCTATAGCCAGGCTCATTAAGAAAAAAAGAGAGAGAACCCAAATAAACAAAATCAGAAATGAAAGAGGAGAAATCACGACTGATACCTCAGAAATACAAACAATTATAAGAAATTACTACAAACAACTATATGGCAAGAAATTTGACAACCTAGTAGAAATGGACAGATTTCTAGAAACATATAACCTTCCAAAACTGAATCCAGAAGAAGTAGAAAGTCTCAACAGACCAATAACAAAGAAGAAAATTGAAACAGTAATCCAAAATCTCCCTGCACACAAAAGCCCTGGACCGGATGGCTTCACAGGCAAATTTTACAAAACATATAGGGAAGAACTAACTCCTACCCTCCTCAAAAAATCCAAGAAGAGGGAAAAATTCCAAACTCTTTCTATGAAGCCAGTATTACCCTAATCCCAAAACCAGGTCAAGACACAACAAAGAAAGAAAACTACAGGCCAATATCACTATTGAACATAGATGCTAAAATCCTCAATAAAATTTTGGCAAACAGGATCCAACAATACATCAAAAAGATCATACACCATGATCAAGTGGAATTCATCCCAGGGATGCAAGGATGGTTTAATATTCACAAATCAATAAATATAATACATCACCTAAACAAAATGAAAGACAAAAATCACATGATCATATCTATAGATGCAGAAAAAGCATTTGATAAAGTACAACACCCATTTATGTTGAAAACACTCAGCAAAATGGGAATAGAGGGAGCATACCTTAACATCATTAAGGCTATATATGAGAAGCCTGAAGCCAACATCATACTCAATGGACAAAAACTGAAAGCATTCCCCCTGAAATCAGGAACTAGACAAGGCTGTCCACTCTCCCCACTTCTATTCAACATAGTGTTGGAAGTCCTAGCCACAGCAATCAGACAAGAAAAAGAAATAAAAGGCATCCAAATTGGGAAAGAAGAAGTAAAACTATCACTATTTGCAGACGACATGATAGTATACCTAGAAAACCTTATAAACTCCACTAAAAGACTACTTGATATAATAAGTGAATTTGGCAAAATAGCAGGGTACAAAGTAAATATACAGAAATCTAAGGCATTTCTGCACACCAGCAATAAAATATCAGAGACAGAGGCAAAAAAGAAAATACCATTTACTTTAGCAACAAGAAAAATAAAATACCTAGGAGTAAACTTAACCAAAGAGATAAAAGACCTGTACACTGAAAATTATGCAACATTGAAGAAAGAAATTAAAGAAGATACAAATAATTGGAGGCAAATACCATGTTCTTGGATGGGAAGAATCAACATCATCAAAATGGCCATACTACCCAAAGCAATTTACAGATTCAATGCAATCCCTATTAAAATACCAATGACATATTTCACTGACCTAGAACAAATACTCCAAAAATTCATATGGAACCAAAAAAGACCCCGAATAGCAAACGCTATCTTGAAACAGAAGAACACAGCAGGAGGAATCATGATACCAGACATCAAACAATACTACAAAACCACTGTGATCAAAACAGTCTGGTACTGGCATAAGAACAGACATATAGATCAGTGGAACAGAATTGAAAGCCCAGAAATAAACCCAGGCCTCTATGGTCAACTAATCTTTGATAAAGGAGGAAGGAACATAAAATGGAGTGAGAAGAGCCTCTTTAACAAATAGTGCTGGGAGAACTGGATAGGACCTGCAAAAAAATGAAACTAGACCACCAACTTACACCACACACGAGAATAAACTCAAGATGGATTAAAGACTTAAATGTAAGTCGTGATACCATAAAAGTCCTAGAGGAAAACATAGGCAGGAAAATTTCAGATATCACATGTAACAATATCTTCACGGATATATCTCCCAAGGCAAGAGAAATAAAGGAAAAAATAAACAAATGGGACTACATCAAACTAAAAAGTTTCTGCTCATCAAAAGAAAACATCAGCAAGATGAAAAGGAAACCAACCATATGGGAAAACATATTTGCCAATGATATCACAGACAGGGGACTGATCTCCAAAATATGTAAAGAGCTTATACAACTCAACATCAAGAAAACAAACAACCCAATTAAAAAATGGGCAAAAGACCTGAACAAACACTTCTCCAAAGAGGACATACAGAAGGTCCATAGGCACATGAAAAAATGCTCAACATCATTGGCCATCAGAGAGATGCAAGTAAAAACCACAATGAGATACCACCTTACACCTGTCAGAATGGCCATCATCAACAAATCAACAAACAACAAGTGCTGGCGAGGATGTGGAGAAACGGGAACCCTACTGCACTGTTGGTGGGAATGCAGACTGGTGCAGCCACTATGGAGAACAGTATGGAATTACCTCAAAAAACTAAAAATGGAACTGCCACTTGAACCAGTGATTCCACTGCTAGGACTATACCCGAAAAATTCTAAAACCCTAATTCAAAAAAACTTATGCACCCCTATGTTCATTGCAGCCCTGTTTACAATAGCTAAGTGCTGGAAACAGCCTAAGTGCCCATCTGTAAATGAGTGGATCAAAAAACAGTGGTACATCTACACAATGGAATACTATGTAGCAGAAAGAAAGAAGGAACTCCTGCCATTTGCGACAACATGGATGGAACTAGAGAGAATTATGCTTAGTGAAATAAGCCAGGCAAAGAAAGCAAAATACCATATGATATCACCCAATACAGGAAACTAAAGAGCAACACAAACAAACGAACTAAATAGGCAAAGACTAGGACAGTAGTCAGTAGGGGGGAGGTGGGAGGGAGAGAAGGGGGATAAGTAAGGGAAGGGTCTAGTCAAGGAACGTATATGAATGACTCATGGACATGGACAACGGGGAGGGATATAATTGTGGGAGAAGGGATGGGCTGGGAGGGAGGAGCAATGGGGGAAAAATGGGACAACTATAATTGAATAACCAAAAAATAAAATTAAAAAAATTTTAATAATTACACAGTGAAATTCATCAAGAGGAAGAGAATGAAGCAAAAAAATAATTTGCATACTACAAATTTTGACTTTGAAATGGTAACATTTGAATTTGTAGTTATAGTGATCGCATCAACTTTTTGCCTAACAAATTTTCTGACTTATTGTATACACTGTATAAAGAAAAAAGGAGGAAAGGAGAGAAATACAGAAAGAGGAAAGGGCAGAAGGAAAAAGGTAGAGGAAAGAAAACAAGAAACCTCCCTTTGGAAATAGAAAATTTGGAAATATCACATCATCTATAATTTGTTTCCTTCTCTTGTTATTAAAAATAGGAATAATCAGACTATATTGTTCAGGTAAGAAACTTAGCCAGTTTGATTAGTACTTCTGCCCTGCGTCTTTCAGCTGTGGCTTTGTTGCTGCAAAGCTCCTGCAAGGAAAAGACTGGAATTGAGATTATAATACTTTAACATTCTCTTCCTACCAGTCCCCAAACAACAACATAACCTCTCTTTTTATTCTTCTCTCAATTTTAAAATATACTTTTGGTTAGCTGGCTCAAGTGAAGTCTGATACTTTGCCATTCCAAAGAAAACCAGAAAAAAAAAAAAGTCCCCTATATGGGATGGGTAAGTTCCTGGAGACACTTCGGTGAGGACTACAAGCTACCTGTTGTAGATAAACTATGGATTCAGAAATGTACGGACTCTATATATAGAGTGATCCATATAAGTTATCATTCAAACTATAATACTTCAGAGGTAAATTAATAATTAACAGAAGAAAATTTCCCTGAGTTGAGTACCTTAGTTGGGAGACAAGGAATTCATAGAATTCCGGGTCTGAATAAGAAGGAAAAAAAGTTACACATAACTATCCTGGTAACATTAAGAGAAAAATCTTACAATTTTAATGTAGAGCATATAATATCTACAAATAAAAAGAAATGAAAAGGATAAAAGGATTACCTGGTATTATATCTTTTCTTTAGGGCACTAAAAAAAAAAAAAAAAAAGAAAAAGAAAAAGTCTTTATGTACAGGAGATTGCCAAGGAGTAAGTTTGGTGACTCTTCTGAAATAACCTAATTTTGGAGAACCAGCCTAAAAGTATGAGAAACATAGTATGTTCTCTAGAATAATAGGAAAAATGACCTAATCATATCTCAACTTATGGCTTGCCTTATATTACCAGTAAAATCTCACTTTGGTCTTTCTTGATTCTGGACAACATTTCAGATTTTTTTCCTCCTTACTTTATAATCAAACCCAGCATATTTTCTACATAAACTAAAAGTAATTTGAATAGCCCTATGTATAAACACAGTACTTTCTTTATTTCTCAAGAAATTTAATTCAGTATCAGAAGATGTTATTTATAGATGTTACTATTGACACCACAGGTTTTTCATATTGCTTTCTTACTTTGCAATCAGTAAATGTAATTAAAAGCCTGAATTTCCAATATCTTAGATTTTTTTGCTCTTAAATAAAAGTAACTGCATATGTATGTATATTTTTTCTTTTTAGCATATTTAATTTTACTTTAAAGTCATGTTTGAAATATAGAATAATCTCTTCAGGGTCCATGAATTCATTTTTATTTGTAACCTTCAACTATTTAGAGAGTCAAATAACTCAGAAAAAAGCCAAGGATTGATAGTTTTTAAACCAGTTATTCTAAAATATTTTCTCATCCACAAATATGTTTCTCACCATTTGCTCCACAATTTGCTGAGTGTTATTTTTTCTTTCATATTTTGACAGCTTTTATATATACCTTATGAAACTTTAAAAGGTTGAGAGTTTTTTTTTTAATTATCATGTAGCTAACAATTTTTCCAAACAGAATTGTGTTTAAATGTCAACTAGTAATAAACATGCTTGTTATGCATATATAAAACTCAAACAGAGAAAACATTAATAATAATTTTAAAGTAAAATCACTGATAAACTGAAATAAATGAATCAATTAGATATAAAATAACATATAGTACATAGTCATTCATGCACCTTGTATAATTTTCTAATGTCTGATTATACCATATATTTATATATATATATTATAACTTAATATAGCACTTGTGATGGCATCCATATATCTATATAATCCTGATTTAAAGTAGAAGAGAAGCAATACAAGTATTAAGGGAAAGAAAACAATTTTTGAAATAGCAATTTATTTTCTAGATGAAAAATATAAACTGCAACCTTACATTTGACATGAGTATATATCAACATCTTTCCTCAAATGTGGACTGAACCCTGAGTTGTTATTTGCAGGGGCCTGATTATAGTGCAAAGAAAAACCAATAAAAATGGTAACACTATACTTCTTATAAGCCCTTTTCTCTAGTAAGTGTTGATCTTGAAATATTGGTAAAGATTACAGGTTGTAGGTAAGAAACAGTTGCCCCAAATAAAGCACAAGTATTTTTCTCTAAGTGAACGTGTGAATTATAATTTGCTGAAGTGATTAATATGATTAATAAAATTAGAGGTAGCATTGATTTCTGTTCATTGCCATGCTTGACATATTGAAGATAGTTTAAAATGTGGTGGAAAATATTTTGTATCGTCTGCTCAAGGAGAATGAACTCTGGCATATAAACTTGATTTAAAACAAGATAATTTATATCACAGAGCAGTGTACATACATAAGTCAGTTCACAGGCACCAAACCTTAGCAATTTAGTACATTATTATGATTCATAAAGGCAATTTTCCTAATTTTAGATGCTTTAGAACAGAAAATAATCAAAAGATTAAAATATTCATTAAATCTAAAAGAACCTTCATTACTATTATTATAATAATATTATTTCAATACCATGCATTTTTAAGAGAAGTGTTTTATTAAGGAATGGGGCTATGCTTTTTATAATCTCAATTGATCTCTATTGAATTACATTACACGTAGTTAACAAGCATAATATTAAAATATTTTATATTCCCAATGTTTTTCTCCAATAAAAAAGTAAAAAGAAGATATTTGTTTAAATGTAAATGAGCCATAAAACATGAATTGTTGTGCATATATGTCTTAAAAACAGTAAGTAAAATTACTAAAATATTGTTATATAATTAATTTTTGAATTAAAATCTTTTCTATAATTTAAGAATTAGAGACATTATTGGTAGACAGTGCAGATTTGGACATGTTGCTAGAATATTTCAGCCTCCTTTTTTTCCTGTTTTATCCATGACTAAGTCAACTGAGCACTAAATCGAAGTGTCAAATACTGCATGTTTTCCAGTGTTGTTGGTTCATAGGCACAAATACAACCACATCATTGGAACACATTAGCCCAACAAATAGAACAGACTAACATTAATACAATAGTTACAAAACATTCTAATGTTTAATTTGATAATACAAATTTTAGGGAAATAACAGTTCAAATGAGAAATTAATTGTCTGGAAATTAACAAAATATATGATCATGAAGAGAACTATGATTGTTCTATCTATAAGATATATGATGTATAGTGATAATAAAGACATTTTTTCACATTTTTTGCAATTAGCTTAGCAAAGATTTAATGGTGCAGAGAAGCATTAAGTATGAAACAAACTTATTCATTCATTTATTTATTCTATTTATACTAAGGACCAGGAACAATTGGGAATTAAGGATTTATATGATTTGACATTTGACCTTAACAAGAATATCACATATTTCATGTATCAAGCATTTACTCAATACTGACTAATTACATTCTCCTCTTCATTCAAGTCTTAACTCAGTTCCAGGGTCGTATCCTTTGGGAACCCTTCTCAGACTTCACTGGGATGGGTTTGTGATCTTCCAGAGTGATCAAAGAGTAGTATTCTCTGAACATTTCTAGAATAATAATTACTCTGTTGTATAATTTTACTTAGCTCTGCATTGGATCATGTAAACATTTAAAAGATATACTATTTGTTTCCAGATTTGTATCTGACAATCTGAGCCCACTGTCAGTACCTCTCAAATTTAATAGGCATGTAAAGCATCTTGGGATCATATGAAAATGTAGATTCTGATTCAATATTTCTAGGATATGGACTGCAATTCTGCATTTCTATTTTGTTTTCACTTCTGATCTGTGGACCACAATTTTAGTAATAAGGTGATAGAAATTATTAAATTACTAACCACTTCACAATTTACAAAGATGACAGACAAAGGATATTAATATTTAGCCAATGAATGAAAAAATGTTTTTAAAAATGATACAAAAGCTTGGAAGCCAACAAACAATATAAAATGGAAGATTTAAAGGTACTGAAGTATGATCTGGATGAAGTTCAATAAAAATGTAGCTTTTTCTATGTCTTATAATTTCTGTAAATGGCCTAAGAATAAGATGGGTTAAATGACACAGTAGCAGAGTAAGGGCAATCTTTCAACATCCACTCATGGAGCAAATAGTTATTGAGCATCTAATAAACGTGAAGTTTTTTTCTAGACAAGTGTTGAAAAATACACTGATATCCCGGTTCTCCTGGGGAAACAGTGGATAAAAACAAATAAGCAAATATGTAATGTAATGTCAAGTAGTAATAAATGATACTAAAAAATTCAAACACAAAAAACAAGAAAAAAAATAGCCACTTTATTTTCTAACAGCTTTATTGAGAGAGAACTCATAAACCATACTGTACACCTATTTAAAGCATTTAATTCAGTGTCTTTAAGTATATTCACAGAATTGTGCATCTATCATATCAACACAATCAATTTTAGAGCATTTTAATACCCCCAAAAGAAACCCTGTGCCCCTGAGTTGTGATCCCTTACCCCCTGTCCCTAGGCAACCGCTAATCTACTTTTGTGAGAACAGGCTTTTCTTTACAGGAAAAAATAAGCAGACATCTGCGTAAGATAAAGTTTTTTTTTTTTTTTTTTTTTTTTGCAAAGATCTAAAGTACGGGTATCCCCTGCTAGAGAAAGAGCATGCAGAAAGACTTGAACTAGAAACAACTTTGATGTATTCTAGTAACACCTAGAGAATCAGTGTCGATAATAGTGTGAGCAAGTGGAGGGCCTAAGTCTAAAGACTTGCAGACATTTGTGGAACAGAGCAGGGAGTTTGTCATTTATTTAGAAATAATAAGAATCCTTTGAATCAATTTGAACCAAAAAAAAAAAAGGCATAGATTGTGTTGGAGAAAGTGTCTACTTATCTGAGTACAAATTCTGAGAAGAACAGAGTGGATAAAAGAAGATCCTATGAGGTGTCTAATTTACGTGTCAGCAAACCACAGCCAACCAACCAAATCAAGCCCCCAACTTCTTTGGCCAAAGCCCATGAACTAAGAATTGTTTTTAGTCTTAAGTGGCTGTTATGTAAGTACAGTTGAACCTCAATATTCATGGATATTGTATTGGCAAATTTGCTTGCTAACTAAAATGCATTTGTGATACCAAAATGGACACTTGGGCACTTTTAATAGTAATTAGCAGACCTGCACACACAGAGCAGCAGAAGATTTGAGTCAAGCATGGGCATGCCCCCTGCTGAGATTAAACAAGGCTACACTCTGACTTCTTGATTCAGCTTTCTTACTGGAACTAGTGTCTTTTTCCAAGTCTATTTAGTGCCACATTTTCTACATTCTTCTGCATTTTGTGGGTGATTTTTCTGTTTAAAATGACCACCAGGGTAATTCTAATGTTCCAAGGTGCAAGAAGACTGTTATGTACTTTATGGAGAAAACACGTTTTAGATAAGATCTGTTCAGGCATGAATTATAGTGTTGTTGGGTGTGAGTGTAATTTTAATGAATTAATACTATACAATAAATAAGGTATCTTTAGACATCAACACAAATAAAATAAGTTGAAGTATTTCACGATTGTTAAAAATGTTTGATCAGAGGCTCACAGACACCTAAACTCATATTTCCCCAATGAGCAGTGATTCAGTATTTGCCAATTCAGTGTTTGTAGAGACTGTATAAAACCAAATAACTGCAGATCATGAGAACTGCCTATAACTGCATAGTACTCTTGGTTTACCTCCTGACCAGAAAAACCTGAAATACTTACTACTTGTTACTATGTAAATATGTTTGCTAACCCTGTCCCAAGATATAGTGCAGCAGGGAAAATAAAAGGATGTTGTCTTAAACTACAATGGTGAATGTGGAGATATATGGAGATCTTGAGTTCTTATATATATTTACAATATGTACATATGATAAATTTAAAGCTAGAGACTATAAAATGTTGAAGAATATGTATATTTTATACAGTATATCTAAATAAAAAAGATATATTGATATTACCAACTATATTTTTCATGCCCATTATTTAATTCATTATTATTGCTATGTGATAATGTGTGATAATAATTGTTTTTCAGTCTAACACCACCTACATTATTTAGGTTTTGGCTTATTATTAATTTTTATGCCAGATTATTAGCCATATACATGTTCCCAATTTTTATGGAAGAAGATCACATTTTGCTGACTGAATTACAGTTACGACTGTCATTCTGTCACTTGGATGAGGTTTAGCATTTGCACACAGCTACTCTGATTACCTTTTTAAATTTATCTTAATTTGCTGACACATTATCCTTAGCACAAGGAGAAAAAGTTACCCTTTGAGGATTACTTGATCACTTCTTTTGAAGAAAGCTATAGGATGCAAGATGGTAGGGTGAACTAACATGTTAGTAGTAGTAATGATGGGGTGATAAAATAATATCTGTAATGAAGTTTGGATAAGACTTAAAATTGCACTTGAGATATAAGTAAGAATAAGAAATTAAGTTGACTCCTTTTTCTGAAAGGAAAAGTTAAAAAATTAAAACTTTTCTCCAAATATGCAATCTTAGAGGAAATAACTGATGTAAAGTTTTATACATGTTTTTGTTGTAGGGTAGATATATTTTTCCAATGTTCAAGAGACAGTTTTAGAAAAGAGGTGAATATTTGGAAGATATCTATAATATATATGAGAAATATATGTAGAGAGACTATGAAAAGAATATGCGAAAGAATATATTTCCTACAAAGAGAACAGAGTGGTGATCAGAGTATATATATGGTGTTCAATGATTTGGGATAGATATAATACTTGATAAATTGCTTAAGAAATTACTCAAATTAACTACACATTTATTGCTGACTTTTAAGTTGTTTTTTTAATTGAGAAGTCTGTTAATAAAATAAACATCAATATATTTAAAAGAAAATGAATGGTGAAAAAATAGGAGACATGTTTGCCTGTGAGGAGAAAATGAGAGAGATGATTATTGGATACAATGACAGGGTAACAAAAGGCTTGAACATTTTTTGAAGAAAGTAAATAATCTTGCATTTGCCTATGGCCACACTACTAAATCGTCCTACTTCAATGCCTCGTTTCTTCTCATCGTGTCCCAGTCCAGTGGGTTAAAATATTCACCCATTCATTTATTTATAGTGTTGTCATTGTGCACTCACTTTGTAGTGGTCTAAATGACCAAAGCCAGAGAGGCACATCTGAGGAGAAAATTTGTGGTCACTACCTTTTGAATCACTGAAAATATTTGCTGCATAATAAGTTATCTATACCTAAAAAATGAAGCATGATAATCCTGGACATATCTGTATATTTCTAATACATTGCTTCCACAAATGATATCAAGAATAATATATGTTAAAGAGCTTTTTCCCATAATTTAGAGTTGTTAATTTTATAATGCTGTCTTTTGATTTAAATTCATGTGGTCAACACAGTATATTAAGAAGTACATAATGGCTGAATTAATCTCTCCACAATTCAGTTCAAAACATTCTTTTGGCAGTATTTAAAATTCTCAAGAGCACCCTGGTTATTCTTCTTCTTCAACATTCACACTCATCTTTATTCTTAGCATAATTTGTTATCCTAGTAAACAGAATAATCAAAATTCTTTGTATTGTTTGGTAAAAGATGCAGCACACATTAATGCCAAAAGTAGAATAGGATGAACAGGACAAATACCTCCTCCTGTGTTGTATTGTTATTGATGTTTCATTTGTTTATTTGTTATTATGTTAGGTAATCTGAAATCTATCCAGTATTTTAAACCCTGCCACAACACCTACGAGAAGTATTCATTGAGGCTGGGTGGATGGATCTGAGGGAAAGGGTCAGGATCAGATTGGAGAAGAAAGGAGTACACTGATAATATGGACACAATATTCTATTGATGCTGCATGACACATTTGCATGTTATTCTTGATTAATGAGAAAACCTGCAGAAGCCGCTTTTGTTCCTTTTAATTTCTCTAGTTTTGTATTGAAATTTAGATCTATTATCCAGTAATTTCAATAATTACTTTCTAAGCATTTAGCAATTCATCACAATGTTCTACATGTTCCTTCCTAAATTCACTCATTATGAATCTGATTTTGCTTAATTTATTGCCTAACATTTCATTAAAGTAAATTAAATTATATGTTCTCATTAAAACGAAATGAGAACTGTATCATGAGATTTATAAAAGAACATTTTCTAATTTCTGCAACAGATTTATTAATATTTTTATTCCATTTTTCTTAATGCTATTATTTTTACTAGAAGTATGTATCTTTTTTATTACGTACTTTATAATATCTTATCACAAGTAGTTACAGAAATACACTTACCACTACATTAAAAGTTCCATTTTATTTTAATGTTTTTCATCAGAAGCACAACATTTTAAAATTTTAAATATGCTCTTCACTTCAAGGAACTAGTAGAAATGACCCATAAATATGGACAACAGGGTAGGGACTGACTCTGGGATTGAGGGGTGGGCAGGACAGGGGAGAGCAATGGGGGAAAATTGGAACAACTGTAAAAGAACAACAATAAAAATGACAAAAAAAGAGAAAACAGTAATGCAATCCATTTTTGTTTCTTTTATTCAAGAAACGGCTGGTTTAATTTGATCATGTTCTTAGTAGAAGATTCATACCCTAATCCATTCATTCCACGTATTCTGAAAACTAGAGTTGAGGGGAAATGCATCTCTTATTAGAATTTCAAAAAGTTGTATTCACTTTCAAAGTTTAAAAAGTGTTGATACGTGTATATGTGAGTGTAAATAGGTGACGGAACCTCAGCCCATAAAAGGTATATTTATAAATATTCAATAACTTAAGAATAGATTGAAAGTAGTTTTACCATTAAGGTGAAACTAATGTGATTTACATTAGAAGTTTTAAACAAAAAACATTCTAAATTACAGAAATGCAATCATCTCAAACTATTATTACCTGTTTAATCTCTTCTGTAGAAAAGAGAATAGGAGATGTATTTGGAGGATAATATGAGGAGCTATAACAGTGAGAATCAGAACAGAAATCAATGTAAACTTTTTAGATAAGGAAAAGTAATAACAGATATCAGACTTTTATTTTGTGGTTTGTACTTGGTTAATGAGGAATATTTACTCAAGAGAATATTTTAAAAGAGTATGTTTTTGACTAATTTTAATGTCCAGTCTAAAATAATTTTAAGTAATATTTTTATAGAAGATATTTTTAAATAACCTTGTTAGCCTATTTCCTTAATAATTTTACTTTTAAAAAATCTGAGTTACATTGTTATGGTTAGCTGATCCGATATTACAACCCACCTCATTTGCTGTTCATCTCTTCATAATATACCTTTGTTGCCTGATGTCCAATATCTTGTAAACCTGCTGCTTTTCATATTTTTTCTAATTTCTTTATTTGGGTGAAAAGATAAGCTTAGTCCCTGTCAATTTATCTTGACAAGAAGAAATATTAAATACTTTTTAAAAATGGTAAATGTTAAGCTTAAGTGTTTAGGATAATAAGGTATATTTCCAATTCAGATTTTCAAAATTCTGTGACTATGTTCAGTGAGCAGTTTCTAGACATTTTTTGGTGGTGGTTTCAGAAGATAGAGGATGGAATAAAAGAAGATGTGAAATGAGCATAAGTCATTGATATGGAAGTTAAGGAATAGATGTATTTATTCACTCTATCTTACGGTAGAACATAGCATAAGAGTCAAGTTTTGTGCTTGGTTCTGGAGAAACAAAAACCAAGGAAAATAAGGTTTTTTCTTCAGGAATTTCAAGTATGTTTGGAGAAGCTTTGTCCAAACAACTTACAGTTATCAGTATGCTCATCAAAAACATATTTCAATATAGCAAGTTGTGGAAGACACAGTAGGTTCCCAATGCAATAGCCATTTCTACTTGTGTCCTTACTAACAATTCAGGATTTGTTCATGTCTGGTGCTCCTAGAGAATGTCAGACTCTACCATTCCTAGTACAAAGTACTCCTCTTCGATGGAAATGTGTAATGATACGCGTGTGAAGCAAACCTGGAAAATGACACAGAAAGATGATGGGGGAACTTTAGAGAAAAACAAACAAACGAGGTTTTATCTATAAATACAAAGAGAGTGACATACCACGAAAAATATTTCTTTTTTTCTTTTGTTCTGGGCCATACAACTTAAAGGTATGGCAGCTATCTTAAAGTCAGACAGAGAAACTGAGGACAAGTGCCAAGACGCTGAGAATAGAAGAGTGAACAACTGAAAAGATGCCTAATTTCCAAAACGCACTTCTTTAGGATTTTATTTATGCATTTTTAGAGATGGGAGAAGGGAAGGAGAGAGGAAGAGAAACATCGATGTGCAAGGGAAACATCGATCAGTTGACTCTCACATGCCTCCAAGAACGCCCCCAATTGGGTTCCTGGCCCACAACCAGACGTGCCCTGATCGGGAATCAAACTGGTGACCTTTTGGTTTGCAGGAAGGAGGACAGCGAATTCACTGAGCCACATCAGTCAGGGCCCAAAATATTTAATAAATGAAATATACTGTGTACTCTTTATCTAAGCCACGTGTATTTAAGTGTTTGGTTATTTGCAGACAAATTATCCTGACTGAAGTAAGTATAGTTCTCGGCTCCAAATGTTAATACCATTAGGCATTACTTCCAATTTTTCAAGTTTTATCTATAACTACGGAATTTAAAGGCATTAAGTGTTTTTCATTAAATGGCTTTAGATATTTCCAATGCTTAGTCAAGCACCAACTGGCCAACATAATGGGTTAATTATGATTCAAAATAATTATGGTCGTCTAGGTCAAGAGAGGTAATAGGTAAACATGGCTTTTTGTTTCCCTAAATTTAATTGGAAATGTTTATAGTTAATGCAGCTAATTATAATGACTGAGTTTTAAATTTTTGTCTTAACATCCTTTAGCCTATAATTTGATCTCCTTTTTCCTTTTTTTTTTTTTTTTTCCATTTCTGCCCTCTCTCATGGGCAAAATACTTGGAATTCACACAATTTTCAAAAGATGTTTGAAATTTTGTTTAAAGCCATGTTTCCTTAAAAATGTTAACATAAATGTGTAATTTTGCATCATAAAGTCAAAGTAATAATATGGACTCATCATAAATCTACCCAGTATTATAGGAGACTTATGTATCTTCAAGAGTAATTTTCACCTTGTTGTCACAGAAGTGCTTCCATCTAAAAATCATCTGTTCCCAAAGTTCTATTTCCCTTTCTTGTTCTGTGACCTTGTGACTAACATTTCCATTTGCACAATCATAAACTGCAGAACATTGGAAATTAATTTGAATAATTTTTTTCTCTCAATCACAAATTGCCTAAATAGTAAAGTTCAATAGATGTTACCATCTTGATATTTCTCATATCCTTTCTCCCATTATCTTCTTGTGGCTAGCAAATACTTCCTGTGTATATTACCTCTCACATGTATTATTTTAATAGTTTCCTAAATTATCTCCTAACTTCCAGGTTATTCCTCCCAAGCTGATTTCCTAAATAATGTTATTTGGTTCTTCTAAAATGTTAATCTGACCATTAGATTATTTTGCTGAAAATACACTAATAACTTTTAGAATAGTTTTAGGATCCTTTACCTTAGCAATTAATATACTTCACAGTCTTGTCCTTCGCTGTGGAATACATTTGCCTTGTTCCTCCACACTGCTCTCCAATGACAGGCAACTGCTGAATTCTCCACCTGTGTCAGGAGATTTTTTATTATCAAGAGTTTGTACATTCTGTTCCCTTTGTTCTGAATGATTTCCTATCCTTTATATATAGCTGTCTTGTTCTGATAATTCATAGCTGAGTTCTAAGAAACTGTGTCTGTGAACTTTTCTCTGACATCCCAGTAAGGTAGCTTATTTACTTAATGTTACCATAACAACTTGTGTACATAATTCCTTGCATTATTTAACTTTTATGCCTGCTGTGCCAGCATGCTAGTTAGAATATTGAAGGCACACAATAAATGCATGTTGAATGCATAACTATAAGGATGAATAGTTTACTACCTTGATTTATTCTTATCTTTTGTGTGTGTCATAGATGCTGCTATTTAAAAAGCAATTTACAACTGCTTTTATACACCTGTCATTCAAATTTTTTCATATGGGAAAATACTTGCCAACCTGCGTGGAAGGTAAATGCAAAATAAAACAAATGGCACTGCAAGAACAAAAATTACATTCAGTCATGTTGACTACTTTCAGACACACTGCAGAGCTTTCATTTTCTATTATAAAATTTGTTTCTATTTTCTACAATGTGAAAATGTTTATTGTTTCTCAAAACCCACTATATCTTCCTAAACAACTTATTCTTTATTATGCACATATTTAAACCAGTTTCAAATGTGTAAAGCAAATAGTTTTGCTATAGCACTAGTTTTGCAAATATATTCACATTTCATTTAATATTATGAAATATAGAGGCCCATAAGGAGATTGAAAAGCCTATCACATGAATTATAACTATGTATCTCTAGTCTCAATATAAGACAAACGAGGTAAAAGAAATATTATCCCATTGTACTGTCAGTTATTATTCTTGATATAAAAAGATATGTTATGAAGATAAAACATGTTTTGATGGGTTGAATTTCTCCTCTAAATATTAACATAAAACCTTGCTTATAATATAAAGCTAATGTCACATTACCATAAAACTGTAGTAGAGAAAGCATAATTTTAGTAAGTTTCAGGGACTAATACACATGATATTTTTATCAATTTAGTATATGTCACATTCTCAATGCTAGTATGAACATACAATATAGCTTTTCATTAAAGGAATATATATGCATTTTCTCATTAATAATCAGGATCTATTAACTTCATTATACTTATTAATGATTAGCATATTTCTAAAACTTGTATGTGGTTGGAAGTTAATTAGAATCTGCATCACAAAATGAAGTTTAATTTTTATAAAATAGATTTTATGATTTAAAAAGTACTGAAGTCAGTATACAATTTCAACAAAACAAGTGAAAATTGATAGACTTCAGGAGAAAAATGTAATTTATACATGACATATAAATAAGTTAAAGTAGAATAGTAACTTACTGGAAAACAGGTAAAGAAAAACTTTGATATTAGGTGGAAAATTATTATACTCATGAAAAAAATGACTTTTGAGACTCTAAAGACTGACACTAATCTATCTGAATCATTCTTTATTAGGCAAACTCACACAAATGTGCTACATCTAGTTTTAATATCATTCTTTATAGAATTAAACATATTAGACACAAAATCTTTCCAGTAGTAGTCAATAGAACTCTAAAAGATATGAAATGGGAGTTAGCATAGAATAAACATTTTTTAAAAAGATAATATTAAATCATTGTATTTGTGTGTGTGTGTGATAAAAATAAGCATTGTCTAGCCACTCTCCAATTTCATATAACCGAACAATAGGAAAGTAAAAAGGAAATAATTTGGTTATACATAATGCAGATTATTTGTTATTTTGATTTTGCATTATAAAAATGTTAGATTTGGGAAAACTTTAAATGTTTGTTTTTGGTAATCTTCAGGGGGTAAAAATCACTTTTCTTCTGGATGATCTTTATTTTTGTTTGTTGTAAGGAAGGCTTCTTTCTTTGCTTCATTAAAAAAATATACTAATTCAATATATATCAGCAATTCTCTTATGCTTCAGAAATGAATAAAATACATAGCTTTTGACACTAAGGTGCTTACAATTTGTTGAGATATTAAATACACTATGATAATTGGTATATATCAGAGTGTGATGAAAGAACAGAAGAAGCCTTTAAATATCACTAAACTTTCCAGGAATAAAAGTCTTACAAATAAGATGAAATTAAACCAACCTTAGAAGAAGCAAAGAGATCTCCATGAGAGAGGAAATCATTAAAAGGCAAGGGACAACTACTACATGCAAAAGTAACAGAAGGGTTTGACATGCTCAAGATTGTATAATAATGTCACCCAGAATGAAAGTGGCAGATATGGGAGGTTGAAAAGCTGAATAGGCCACATCTGGAATAGGTAATTATTCAATTCAAAAGAGTTTGGAGTTTATCTAGTTGTTAGGTTGTTTTAAACCAATAAATTACAAGGGAGCTCTTTGCATTTCAGAAACATAACTCTGACCTTAGAACACATTGTTTGAAAAGGATTAAGGAGCAGAGAGAACAATGAAAGTGCCATAGCAGAAGGCTATGGTGTTTTTTTGTTTGTTTGTTTTTTGTGACATGGTTCTAGTGGTGGTTAGTTTTAACTTTATTTGAAATAAATTTGTTAGATTGTACTGTGACAGCTGTCATATCAGCATGCATTTTTAAAAAGCTTATCAAAATTGGTGAATTTTTGTGTAACAATTTTAATATTGAAGATGGTAGAAAATACACAATGGCGAAATATTCTAAAATATACATATACCTCAGCCTAAGCAGCTTCACTGCTCCATTGCAGAGTTTGCCCTTTAAATTTTTGCCTTCCTAGGCATTGCTTTCACATGAAGTGATTGCAAAGAAATATTTTGTTATTGAACTATATAGTATATATATATATATATATATATATATATATATAGACACTACAAATAGTTTTCATTGGCTTCTAAGGGGCCTAGCGCCATAAAATCTGTCTTGTTTGGAGTGATAAGCACTGGTGAACTCTATGTCATTGTTTGCTATACTACTTTATTGCACATAATTGTCAACATATATGGTTAAGTGGCTTTGGAAGTACTAAGGTCCATCATGTTTCATTGTGCAGTGCAAGAATATGGCTGCTATCACTTAGATGTGGGGGCAGGTCACTAGTATCCTTTAAAATGGATTCATGGAGTGGCTAATTATATCAGAATTATTCAACATGGGAGAATTTACAATGGTTTTTGTTTAACAGCCCTGATACCTGAAAATTAAGCAATAAAACCATTTAAGTGACACATTCTCAATGACTGTGTATTTTTACATATTTCCAATTATTAACTAAATAGTATTTTTTCTACTAAACTATGTTCTAAATTTTCACCTGAGCTCATACTGATGAAATGACTTCTAACTCAGCATCTGAAAGATTAGTTTAAGAAATTATCTAAAAGGAGGAATATAATTATTATTCCTTTTTTAATAAAAGCAATAAGAAGAAACAGTTACTAACAGCCATGAGGCTTTTATCTTCTCATTCAACATGCAGTTGATTTCTTTTAATAATTTTACCAGAACTCATCAACAACATCATATAATTGGTGATATAATGATAACCAACCCTGTTAAAGTTAGGTGTATTAGTAAATTATTATACAGCTGTGTGAGAAATAATTTTCACAAAGAATAATCTCCAGCTTATGTGGAAATTAAAGCAGTTAGAAGGTAAAACCTGGATCTGTTGCAGGTGCATATTAAAAAGATAAAATAAGTATTTCTGGCCAAGATGGTGACCTAGACAGACACGCTGCATCTCCCTCCACAACTAAGAAGGAATACAACTATCTCAAAACTAGACATAACCAGAAGTTCCAGAAAAATCAAGCTGCATGGAAGTCCAACAAAGATGTAAAGAAGAAATACTCATCCAGACAGGTAGGAGGGGCAGAGCTGGGGCAGAGAGGATGCAGTGTGGTGGCGGCAGCAGCAGCAGCAGTGGCAGTGGCAGGCTAGTGTAAAGGGCAGTCACACATTTTAAGAAGTTGGGAGGGACACCGGGGGAGTGCTCCCAGCATCACACCAGACCATGCAGCTCATGATCCCAGTTCCAGGGAAAATAAAGCCTCATTGCTTTTGACTGCAAACCACTGAGTGTTGGGGTAGAGGAAGAAACTGCTATTCTCTCAGCAGAGTCCACTTGTTTAAAGAACCCCTGTGATCCTAGAACATCTACAGACCAACCCACTCTGGGAATGACAGCCAGGACAATAGCTAGAGAGGCATAAGTCCCATACAAAGTAGGAGAAGTGCTTGGGAAGGGGGCAAGTGCTGAGCAAGCAGCATTGTTCCCTCTTAGACCCCACCCCTGCAAACAGCACCACAACGTGGTGAAACAGGTCCCCTGTACTGATGAATACCTAAGGCTCCACCTTTTACAACATAGCAAGTGCAACAGCTCTATCTAAGACACAGAGGCAAACAAACACAGGAGTTTGTCAAGTTGAGAAGACAGAAATGTATGGCCCAGAAGGGGGAATGGATCAAGGTTTTAGTGGGAGAACTAAGCGACAAGGAGATAGCCAACCTAACAGATGCAGAGTTCAAAACACTGGTGACAAAGGTGCTCACAGGCTTAACAGATATGCTTAAGAATGGCAACCACATAAGGGAATAAGTGAAGGCTATGCTAAATGAAATGAAGGAAAATCCACACAAAACCAATGGTGAAGGGAAGGAAATTGTGTTTCAAATCAATTTTGTTGAGGGGAGAAGAAGGGAAGGATCTAATTAAGGAACATGTATAAATGAACCATGGACATGGACAACAGGGTGGGGATTGACTGTGGGAGCAGTGGGAGGGAGGTAGGACAGGGGAGAACAATGGGGGGTAAAAAGAGACAACTGTAAAAAGAACAATAATACAAAAAGGCAAAAAAAAAAAAAAGACAAATTTGCTGTGAATCTAAAACTGCAAAAAAATATTTTATTCATAAAAATACAAGTTTGTTGTGAAACAATAAGCTGTATTACACTGGTAGCATCCTCATACATGTTTTCTGAGTCTCTATTGTATTACTTTCTCTTGTACTTGATTTAATCTCATGTTGTTTTGTTCATTATGGCCCCTAAGGACAAAGAATTTATTGCTTATGTAGCCAATAAGAAGTCACATCCAGTAACTGACTTAGAAACAAAATTAAAAGTGATTAAGAACTATGAAGGTAGAAAATAAGTGATGGTTGTTGCTTGCCTGTCAAGCATGTCTACCATAGCTATGATTTTGAAGAACAAGAACAAAATGACAAAGTCATTAAAGGATCCACTTCATTGAAGGCAATAAGATTAACAACAATTCAGGAAGAGGCTATATCAGAAATGGAGAAACTTCTAAAGACCTGGACTGAGGTCAGACACAGAAGTATATCCCTCTCAGTACTATGTCAGTCAGGGCTAAGCAAAATGTTTGTTTGTAATATTGAAAGAAAAGGCTGGACCCACTTACAATGTTGAATTTATGTTAGCTCTGAGGGGGTTAAATAATTCAAGAATTATGATTTATTACATAATGTGAAAGTAAATGGTGAGTCCATTAGGGCTGATGTGAAGGGAGCTGAAGAAATTTTGAAAATTCTAGATAAGCTGATTGTGGGGAAAAAATTGTTTGCCAGAGCAAGTATTCAATATGGATCAAACAGTCCTATTCTGGAAATCTGTTTGAAAAGATATCCATTCATAAAGAGGCTAAGTCAATATCATACTTAAAGTCTTTTAAGGAAGAAATCATAGACTTGACTGGGGTAATATTGCAGGTTAGCAACTGAAACTCTGGCAAAGAGAGGATCTCAAAGCCTTGAAGCATATCAATGAGTACATATTGTACCATATGATCAATAAGACAATAAAAAGCCATGAACAATGCAACTCACTTTCCAAGATGCCCTCTTGAATATGCCAGCAAAAAGGAAATGTGCTATTTGGAGAATAACATACCTTTCAAGGTTTTGTTTACTATTGATGATGCTCCCAGGCACCCTTCTTTAATTGATGAACTTTACCTCAATATCATAGTTATCTTTCATACTTCAAACACCACAATAATTTTGTAATAATTATGTATGGTGTTACATGGGTAGTAAGTTTATTAGCATGATCAGTTAGTAAGTAACATAATGTGTAAACACTGTGTTGAACAACTGAAACTAATATTGAATTTCAATTGTAATTGAAAAATAAAAAATATAGCAAAAAGAAGAATATTTGTGTATAGTGGTAAAATGTGTTTATTTTAATTTGTGTTATTACAAAAGTCAGAATGTTTTTTAAAAATTAAGATTTTTATAAAGTAAAATATTATAGTTAGCTAAGGTTAATTTATTATTGAAGTAATAAAAACATTATTATAATTTTAGTGTAGCCTAAGTATACAGTGTTTATACATCTACATTATTGTATGGTAATGTACTAGGCCATCACATTCACTTTCTTTCTTTTTTTTTTAATATGTTTTTTTTATTATACTGTTACAGTTGTCCCAATTTCTCTTCCCTCTGCTCCCCTCTACCCGGTGACCCCCCTCCCTCCAGTTGTTCCCCCCCCCTTTTAGTCCATGTCCATTGTTTGTGCATATAGTTCTTCTCAGCCTCTTCTTGTCTACTCCATTCCCTCCTACTATGCTTCTTAATTCCTGTACCATCTCCCTCCCTTCACTTTCCACTCACTGACTCACTCAGAGAAATTTTTAGTCCTATAAGCTCCTTATATAGCTGTACCACATTTTCCCTTTTATTCAGTGATTTTACTGTACCATTTTTATGTTTAGATATACAGTATACATATGCTATACAAAAAGCATATCTTTGTTCATATATATTGAATACCATAAGCACTATGTTACAATTGCTTAGGGTATTCAATAACAGTAACATGGTCTATAGGTTTATACTTAGGAGCAATGGGCTATACCATATAGCCTAGGTATGTAGTAGGCTGTACCATCTAGATTTGTGCAAGTGCAATCTGTGATGTTTGCACAATGACAAAATTACCACATAATACCTTTCTCAAGACATATTTCCATTGTTAAGTGACTTATGACTGTATGAATAACTATTTTTTAGATTTGGATTATGAATATGTATGTTTAAATAATAAAAGGTAATAAATCATTAGGATGGTGATCAATGGATGACCCCATTAAAAATATGTTCATCATACTGATTTAATAAAATCTTTGGATATTTTTTTTCCAGGTGAATTTCAACACTCTTTAACTTAGAACTTTGCCTTTAGAAAATATCAAATTAGAAAGATAAAATTCATACTACAATCTTTATTTCTTTTGTAATGTTAAGTTTTAAGATTCCAAATTTATTCTTTCAAGACATAGTGAATAGTGATAGGAAAAATGGGTTCAAAAGATTTTTTGTCTTCAACATTTTCCAAATAAAATATTAGTATATGTTATATACTGACTGCTGTCAGTCTTTATTGTAAATATACTTTCTTCCATGCTGAATGGCATGGTGACCATTCAATAAGCCTAAGTTATTGAAGGAAAACCACTGTAGAATCAATATACAAGAAATAGAGCTTTGTTGTTTAAAGACACAAGCTCTCTAAAAACAATAAAAATATATTTTTAAAGTTTTTAAAGTAAAATAATTTTAATTCATTTTTATTGTTATTCTATTACAGTTGTCCCAATATTCCCCCCTTGCCTTCCTCTGCCCATCCCAGCTCCCTATCCCACAGTCAATTCCAAGCCTTCCCACTCTTGTTGTCCATGTCTATGCGTTATTCATACATGTTCTTTATCTAGTCCCTTCCCATTCTTTCCACCTTCTCTGGGCACAATATTTTGAAAACTGAAAACAGTAATGAGGACTTCCCACAAGCTGCCAAACCTTTAAAGACAAATGAGTTAAGTAATAAACCATGGTACTAGTTTATGTCTAGAAATAATGCCTATTTGGTATTAATATATGGCTAAAATGTCAAAAAATTACTATAAGATCCTGGAAATAGCCTGTATATAATTGAAACTTTTTGGAAAGTGTTTTATCCGTATACATAAAAACTTACAATGCACATTATTTTGATCTAAAAATACCCTTCAGAAATTCATACGTAGGTAAAGGAATGTAACAATAAAGGACACCCAACAGACAAAGCAATTCAGAGAAAAAAAAAAAACAGAGGTAGCGGTTTCACACACACAGGCTTCAAATTATACTACAAAGTGTCAATAACCAAACCAGCATGGTATTGGTGGAAAACAGAAGCACTAATGGCCAGTAGATATAGAAACAGATGCTCAACATCACTAGCTATTCAGGAAGTGCAAATCACAACCACAATGAGATACCACCTCATACCTGTTAGAATGGCTATCATCACCAAGTCAAGAAATGAGTGTTGGAGAGGTTGTGGAGAAAAAGAAACTCTCATACACTGCTGCTGGGAATGGAAATTGGTAGAGCCACTATTGAAAACATTATAAAGGTTTTATTTTTTTTTAAGGAAAATAAAAATAGAGTTACTGTATGACCTGGTAATCTACCTCTCAAATTTGAAAACATATGTTCATAAAGATATATGTATCCCTGTATTCATTGCAGCATTATTCATGGTGCCAAGACATGGAAACAACTGAAGTGTTCCTTGACATATGATTAAAGAAGATGTGATACCTACCTCCAATAGAATATTATCTGTAAGAAAAAGATGAATTACTGCCAGTTTCAACAACATGGTTGGGTCATGAGAGTTTTTATGCTGAGCCAGATAAATCAGATAGAAAAGGAGAAGAATCATATGACTTCACTCATGAGTGATAGATAAAAATGAAAGAAATAAATAAGCAAACAAGATGAGCAAATAAACAAATACAAACTCATAGACACGGATAACAGTATAGTGGTTACGAAAATAAATGGGATTAGGGGAATGGTAGGAGAGAGTAAAGTGGACAAATATATAATGACAAAAGGTAACTTTAATTTTGGTTTTGAATACACAATGCAATATGCAAGTGATGTATTATAGAATAGTACATTTGAAACATATATATTTTTATTAACCGATGGCATACCAATAATTTTAATCCATATATTTTAAAAGGAAATTGATATAAAATACATATATCACTGTAATATTTATAAGGGAGATAACTTATTTCTTTAAAATGTCCATCAACTGAAGAATTCTCTAACTCTAATAATCCCAGGCTATAAAATAATATGCAATTTTATCAAACGTGAAGTAAATTTGTGCAATTTAATGAAACAAGAATGATATATTTTAAGTGAGAAAATAATGTTCAACATTCAGTATAGTGTTGTCTAGTTCACTGTATCCTGTTTATCTTCCAAAAGCATTGCAAAAGGTATGGAGAGGTGTACTAAATTATTGATGGTGCTTACTTCTGAGTCCTGGATTGGAATATCAATCAAAGAAGGGGAAAACCATTTTACATTATGCATTTCGGTAATTTTCATTTTTTACAAGCACACATGATTTTGAAATTAAAATAAAATCTATTCATATTTTAATATCTTGTGTATATATATTTTCCACCGTGTGGTTGCCTCTCACTCACGCCCCCGACTGGGGACCTGACGTGCAACCTAGTAATGTGCCATGACTAGGAATCGAACCAGTGACACTTGGCTCGCAGGCCAATGCTCAATCCACTGAGCCACAGCAGCCAGGGCAATAGCTTGTATTCTTGATGGTGTATGTTAAAACTATAGCTACTACAATTTTTTGGTTAATTTTTAACCCCTTCAGTATCCATTCAATATGTAAAAATCAATGTTATTACTTTATAACCATATCTATTCAACAACTTTGTGGAGTTGATCTGTATCATCTATGTGTACTTCACTTATTTTATGTAAATGACACAATTATTGACATAATTAATAACGAGTAAAATGTCATAGTAGATAAATTGCCTTTGGCCTGTTGTGATATAGAGAAAGACTTCAAACATTCTACAATAAAATTGTTTTCTGTCTATTATAATGCAACTGTAATTAATAATATGACTAAAATGCCACCACATAGTCACCTCACAATAGATAAATTACACTTTTCTTATTGTGGTATAGACTTAAAGACTCTGTAACTTTTATTTATTATAACACAACCAGGTTGCAGTTGAATGTGTTGACACACAATATACCTTAAGTGCAGACCTATACATTAAAATGTTGGGATGATTACTAATGACACCTCAGTTTGTGAATAGCTGTAATTATTTCAAAAATTTTAGACTGTAATGATAACACATTTTGATGGCTTGAGTAAAACATTTTCTTATGTTCAGAAAGTGCTCTAAATTCCATTATATACATTTGAAGTGAAGTTTCAGACAGACGGAAATCCTATGTACACATCCTTAGTCATGCTGTTGTTACTAATCCAATATCTTAGTTTTAATATACTAGAAATTTTCTTTTCTCTCAAGATGATTCTGAGATAAGCTGTACAGCCTTCAACCATCTTGAATCTATGTCATTTAGAACCCATAGCCTTCATGTTTTTGGCTGGAAAAGATAGAGGGGGTAAACAAACTATTAACTGCTTTTAACTAGAGTTTAAAATATGTTATGCTCCTATTTCATTAACAATCATTAGTAATATGATCTCAGCTTCATTCTAAGACAGGCTGAAAAATAGAGACAAACACATAGGTATTTTCTTAGCTTTATTTATTTATTTCTAACCATACTATGGCACTAAAAGAGGGAAAATATGATAAAGAATATTAACATCTAAATTATAAACAAAATTTTCCAAATGCTTATGTAAGTTATTGGTGGGGGAAAAAAATTGTGGGCAGCCCCTGCCTTTAAAAAGTTATAAAGCTCTAAACTAGACACATAATTAGTCATGGAAATGTAATGAAGGTGAAACACATAACATCATAATAGAAAAACAAAATTTGATAGAATTATAGTTACCATTTTCATTGCTCTTCCAGTCTCTGCCTTTCTGTGCTTCTACCTGGGCTCTCTTTCCTACTAACTGAAAAATGCTCTTTAGTATTTCTATATAGTTGATTATTTTTATTTCAAATATTTTTTTTATTTAAACTTCATTTTCATAACTATTTTTACTGGGTAGAGAATTCTATTTTACAACAAATTTCCTTTCACATTACATTCTGTCATCTTGCTTTCTAAGTCTCTTGAAATGTCAGCTGTAAGTCTTACTGTTTCTTGAAGATAATGTATCCTTTAATCCTAATAGCTTTTAAACTTTCTGCTTTCTTTGTTTGCAGTACTTTTAGCATACAACATACGGCATTAAAATAAATAAATAAATAAAGAGAAATGTAAATAGGAAGGAAGGACAGAAAGAAGGAAGAAAAGAAGGAAGAAAGGAAGGGAAGGAGGGAGGAGGGAGAAAGAGATGGAGGGAGGAAGAAAGAGGGAGAGGGAGGAAGAGAGAGAAGGAGGGGAAATGTTGGACAAAGAGTGAAAACTTCTGTAGGCATTTACCTACCATAAGGGTCAAAGATATCTGTAATTTTAATCCTGAAAGAAAAAGTAAGAGATGGGACTGAAATTTTTGAGGTGAGCACAGTAAGAACTCATATAGCATTTAGTAAGTGTTAGTAAAAATAGCCCTTATCAGGTTCTAGTACTATATAATTGGTTTTCATTATATAGGAGTTTTACAGTTCTGGGTACATGATACACAAAGTTTATTCTTGTATTATTAATTATTATATTATTTTTCCATATGAACAACTATAAACCTACTTGTGCCCCACCATGTACACTTAATGCTCATAATAAACCATGAGTGTTTATTCCCCATTTTATGGTGGAAACTATACTCCAAAATTTCCAAATAGTAAGGGGTAGAACCTGAATCACAATTTAGGTATAATATCTCTTGAGTCTGAATGACATAATTGATGAAAATGACTTGATGAATAATTTAATAATATATATTAAGCTCTTTGGCCCAGAAATTTCACTGATGGAGACCTATCATCTGAATACACTTGCAAAAATATATATATATATATGTATAAAATTCAATAGTACAACTTTATGATAACAAAACCCAAGAAATGACCAAAATTGATGTCAGTGGGGAACTGGATAATTAGTAGTTCATCAGCTCAACAGAATAGAGGACACCAAAGGGCTTCTGTGACATTTTCTCCAGGATACATATATTAAGCCATAATTTACAGTCCCAGATTGTATATATTGTAAGATTCTACTTTTGAAACATTAAGTGTATTGCCATATGCTTGAAATTTTTGGAAGTTTCCACATGTATTCTTAAAACATAACGACTTCAGAAATGTGACTGGGAATGTATAGGCACATGAAAAAATTAAAAGAATATATTATTACTATTATGTGCATAAATTATACAATGTTTAGAGTTATAGTTTGTTTAAGATGCCTTTCCATCACAAATGACCCCCTAAATTATTCATATCTTATATCTATTTCAGAGAGACAGCTGTTTGATTATAAAACACTTTATTATAAAATTAATATTGTAATTGATATGTAAGTGTATATTATAGTAAATACACTGTGATATTTATTTATAATTCAGAGATTCCCCAGATTTTTCCTTTTATAATATGCATAGAATTGCCATAGATTGAGAATTTTAAAAAATATATCTTATTTGAATTATCACCCATAAAAATAAATAATTCTCAAGTGTGTAAGAAAGATAGTACAGTTTAGAAAGTCTCAAAGTTAATAATGGATATAAACAAAACTCTGTAATTTACTTCTTGCCTAAAATGTTAATACAGTTTCAAAGATAAGTGTCAGTTTCACTGAATTAATAGAATAAAGTATGATGACTCCATTAAATGTTGCCACCAGGTGTGGCTTCTAAATTTCATTTTAAATGCTGCTTACTTTCAAATATTTTTATACTGATAAGTTTAGGAATTAAGGAATTCAATTATGGAGGAATATTACAGCTGTTTATGAAGTTATAATCCTATTTAAAAGAGTTCATAGTAGATATATGTTCCATTATTTTGCTAGATTTTAAAAGGGACTAAATTTCATAAGTTCTTTGGTATTCTAGAGACTGCTTGTACGGGCTTTCCAAAGTTATGTATACATTTCTTTCCAATATTATATTCACTGATGACTGACTCTTTGGTAGCTTAAATCCACCATGGCGGATGCATTACAAACAATTAGGGAATTCTAGATATCTAGATATTGTGGTTCTCCACTTTGTTCTCTGAAGAGAAGTTGGTTAAACATTTACCTGCTCATTACTGATTAGAAAGAACCTTGATAGAGCTCAGAATTTAGAGTTGCACATCATAGGTCCAAGTTCTGCCACTTAGAAGCTGGGTTGCCTTTGCCAGATCACCTAACTTCTGAAAATCTCCATTTCATAACCAAGAAAAGACTTTATACAGCATATTTAACATTCTAGGCTGCTTTAAGGATTCAGTAAGTTAATGTGCGTAGTGCGCTTAGGTCACTGTCTGCCATATAGTAAGTGCTGGATAAAATACAATGATTTGGCTCTCTCTTCTCACATTTAGTCCAGCTGCCTTGTTTTGTTGTTCTATTATGGTAATACATGGAAACGACCTAGACAAAATGAATAAGTGGAGGAAATAGAGTACCCTCTAATAGTTAATACACCTATTAACTGCTGAAAATCTTTTATATAAACCACTAGAGTTTGCTTCTTCACAGACAGTCATTGCTAAGAGGGAAAAGGATATGTTAGTTCCTTTTGGTTCCTGTCAACAACTTTATATTCCTATAGTTATAAATTTCAGTAGTTAAGAGTGATTGTTCCTACATAATTTTTAACATAAGAAAGGATGACTAAGGAAGATTTGTTTATTCACTATTCATTTACTGGTATCTGGCTAAGGAGGGGGCTGGCATAATGGCTCTGGTAATGAATAGGGAGCATTAATTCCAAGAAATGTGACATTAGAAGATATGGTGGGATTTGAAAAATAATTGAACACCAAGTAAGACATCATTATTAATAAAAATATATATATTATATGTAAGCTACTTAAATTACTACATTACATTGTTTTGTGATATAAATATACTCATGCTTCAAGATTAAAACAATTTTTAGGGAAAAATGCTTGTGTTCTCTGAAGAACACATTTCATATATTTAAGTGTAAAGGTCTTTTTTTTCTTTTTAGATCTTTCTTATAAAGCTGCTTGCAATTAAAATAATATTTTTACTATATTTTAATATGGTCATAAATATATACTTTTTTAACTTGTTATATGTTCTATCTAAAAAATCTTAATTTTGTCTCAATAAAGGAGTCCTTAATTTATGCATATATTAAATTATGAAATACCCCTGTCCCCATTATTTAACAAGGTAGATAATGAAATGACTAAAGCCTGGCAGCGTTTTTTACAGAACAACATTAATGTGGCTCATTCATTCCCCCTAATCCCCTCTTCTCTATGTCCCACTTCAGAGGCAGCAGCTGAGATGCACAAAGAGATATTTTACAGAAAAACAACACAGATGCTAAGGTCTGGAATACGTTTTTTTAACACTGACATCTGTGTATGCGAAAGCTCTTGGCTGCTTTCTTACTTTGATGCTTGGATGGGGCTTTTATGTCTGTTGACTTCACTGCTAATTGTGCTCATATCTGTGTAGCAGGTTCTAATGACCTGCTGAGGAAATCAGCCATTGATAAACTACTTGAAAAGTTCTGATCTTGGAAACTTGTCCTCTCTTTTTCCATGGCTGACCTATGTCTACAGAAATCTGTCCCAATTTAATAAAAGTCACCCTAAATAAAATGCATTCACAGTTTTTATATGGAGTTAATTAAATAAATGATATAAAGTGCTCTTCACTAAGGTAATCTCAAATCAGTTTTGTTTCTTTAATTTTTTATTATGAAACTTACTATTTTAAGAAAAATATTTCTGACATCTGCATGCAAACATTCAAAACTTAAGTTCCAATACTTTAATAATTATTGTGTGGTAGTTCTTTTTTTGTTTGTTTGTTTATTTGTTTATTTGTTTTTTCCTTAAAGGAATTTCACCTCTGTAAACCAAATGACAAAGGGACAAGACAGAAGAGGGAATAGGAGTCACAGGACACATGGGAAAACAGCTAAACATGAAGACAGACGACAACTACAGAGGCTGGCAGCTTCTGGGCTTCTGAAGTGCAGTATTTTTTCAACTAGGAAAACCACAGCAACTTGTGAGGTTGCTATGAGTCCATGAGTGTCTTATGACATGATCTAATACAGAGCTGGAGTACTTTCAGTGAGCAGGGGCTAATTGATCCTGAAAATACGTTGTTTTTTTTCCCCCATTGTTTTTAGAGAGAGAAGAAGGGAGAGATAATAGCATCTAGCAGCTGTTGTATGGGCTAGGACCAGGGATGGGCACCCAGACCAGGGATTGTGTGTGTCCAGACCTAGGGTTGCATGCACCTGGACCTGGGAACAAACCTGCAATCTAGGCACATGCCTGACTGGGAATGGAACCATCCAACCAACTGAGCCACACCAGCCAGGACTGAAAAACAGTTTTAAAAGAGACCAGAAAGAAGTCAAAATTTCACCTTTTTTTATCCAGGCCTCCAACCCCCTCCCTCTAAAAGCTGTCAGTCTCTTTTCTTGCATTTAAAAAGATTGCTAAAACACTTTTTTTTTTTTTTTGAATACAGTAGTCCCCATTTATTTGTGGTTTCACTTTCCCAGGTTTCAGTTACCTTCAGTCAACTGAGGTCTGAAACTATGAGATGGAAAATTCCAGAAGTAAACAATTCATACATTTTAAATTGCATGCTGTTCAGAGCAGTGAAATGGAATGTCCACTCTGTCCCACCTGGGACATGGATCATCCCTTTCCCCAATGTATCGGTGCTCTATCCTCTACCCACTTGTCGGTCACTTAGTAGCCATCTCAGTTATCAGATCAACTGTCAAGATGTCACAGTGCTTGTGTTCAAGTAATCTTATTTTACTTAGTAATGGCCCCTAAGCACAAGAGTGGTGATGGTGACAATTCACATATGCCAAAGAGAAACTGTAAAGTACTTCCTTTAATTGGAAAGGTAAGTACAGTACAAGAAACTTTGAGAAAGATACTACCTTTACATTACTTTTATTACAGTACATGTTATAGATATATTCTATTTTATTAACTGTAGTTAAACTCTTACTGTGCCTCTTTTATAAATTAAATTTTATCATAGGTTTGTATAGAAAAAAATATATATATGGCTGCTACTATCCCCAGCTTCTTACATCCACTGGGTGTCTTAAAAGTGTCCCTCATAGAAAAGGGGTAGCTACTGTACTAGAAAATTATTAATTTATAATTTCTTAGGTAATGGAATCCAAGCCATTATTTTCTGAGTCAAAATTATTATTATTATTATTATTATTATTATAGTAGAAAGGTATTTTAAATGCATTTATAAGAATATATAAGTACACATAATTGTATTTCATATTTTGACTAGAAGGTGCTCAATTTAGTGAATTTATAAAAAAATAATAAACATTTCTGAAAATTTGGGTCCTTTTATACATAACTATGTACCATATAAAAATGTTTATCAAAAAGTCTCAACACTGACCAAGATGAGAAATTGAGTGTCAATATTACTAGTCACTAGTTCAAGAGTAATATCTTACTCAAGTATTTAAATATTACCTGGTTTTGTATTCAATATAAATATACACTCAATCTATGTTCCCATTCAGGCCTATATTTTCCTTTGTGCTATGCTTTTTTATTTTTTAGTTTCTTACTTTAAAATAATAAACTGGGGTAGGTAAACATGGTACTTGAATCCTCCCACAACCACATCAAAATAACAACTGAACCACAGAACAATCATCATTCAGAACTGCCTGAAACCTAGCTGAAAAAAGTCCTACAACTAAGGAGAAAATGAAGAAACCACATCAAGACTGCTAGGAGGGGCATAGATGTGAAAAGTGTGGGTGCTAAACCAAGTGTGACAGTTTAAACTCAGGAGGGATATCTTGGCTGTGGAAGTCCCCCCTAAAAAGCAAGCAGTGCCAGCACAGCGCCAGACTTCCTAGCCCAAGTTTTCAGTGCCAGGAAGACAAGTTCCTATAAATTCTGGCTTTGGAAACCAGCAGGTATTGTGGCTGCTGGAGTCCCAGGTAGTTCCTCTTAAATGATTTGTCTGAGGTCCAGCATTGTGGCAGGAGCTTGAAAGGCTCCAGAGACATATGGGGAGGAACTGAATTGTCTGTCATCAGGTTGAGGGCTAGAAAGGCAGCTTACTCCCAGACAGAAGTGCTGGTTGAAACCATTGTCCCTCTTCTGAGACCTTCTCCACAGAATTTGTAAGTGGATGCAGGATCTGAGTTTCCATCAAACTGGCTAGCACTGTTCACCCCACCATGGTGATTCCCTGAGACCTTACCATACCCAACATGTTTCCAGTACTTTTTCCATACCAATACCAATGGCCTATTTTGGCTCATGCTTCAGACTTGATTAAAATCTCTCAAAGAAGTAGCATATGGCCTCAGTGTGCTCTATAGCTCTTGCTAAGTGGCCCCAGGCCTGGCACTAGCAGCAATTGGCCTTGGTTATAGCTTGCTTTCATTCACAGTGTGGCCTTTCCTGCTGCCTCCAAGCCAAACACAAGTAGCAGCCATCTGCAGATCACTTCTGCTCATGCATGCAGGGTGGCTGCAGAGAAAGCACAGTGACTCACCTTGCACCTCCTGGGAGCCCTAGGGCCAGTGCACTTGGTGGACAGTGTCACACCACACCGGATTCAACCTTAGCATCTCCACAAGCAACACACCCAAGGAGCAGACTCAGTGAGCACCAAAGCCCCAATGAAGCAAGTCCCGATCCACAGGGTTGACTCTTGCACAGCAGCTCCTCTGCTGTAGTCACAGCCAGTCCTTGTAGCCAGTTGGCCTGGGGATCAATCCCTCTGAGTGATGCCAACAGCAATTAAGGCCCAACTACAACAAGACAATATACACAGCTCACACAGTGGTATACCAGGAGGACCCATCTTGGGTGGCTGGGGACACTGTACCACTAGGCCCTACAGGAAACTTATTATGTGAGGCTGATGACCAAATCCAGGAGATTTAGCAGCTCTACTTAATACACGGAAAAGAAAAAAAGAAATATCCAAAATGTGGAAACAAAGAAACAGGTCCGAAGTGAAAAATGAAAAAAAAAAGGAGAAATTTCCAGAAAAATAAATAAATGAAAAAGGACTCATGGACATGGACAACAAAATGATGATTGCTGGAGGGAAGGGGGTACAAGGGGACTAACTGGTAATAGAAAAAAATATAATAAAGATTTTAAAAAATTTAAAAAATAAAGAAAGAAATGGAGGCAAGCAAACTACCAGATATAGAGTAAAACAATGGTTATAAGGATATTCAAGGAACTTACTGAGAATTTCAGCAGCATGAAAAAGGACATATCAATCATAAAAAAATAACCAGTCAGAAATGAAGGATACACTAACTGAAATGAAGAATAATTTACAGGGAATTCACAGTGGTGTACATTATACCAAGAATCAAATCAGCTATTTGGAATATAAGAAAACAAAAACACCCAATCAGAACAGCAAAAATAAAAAGCAGTGTAAAAATATGAAGATAGTGTAAGGAGACTCTTGGATAACTTCAAGTGTACCAATCTTTACATCATGGGGTGCTGGAAGAAGAGAGAAAGTAAGAAAATTGAAAACCTATTTTTTTGAAAAAATAATGACAGAAAACTTCCCTAATTTGGTGAAAGAAATAGACATACAAGTCCAGAAAGCACAGAGGGTCCCAAACAAGGTGAAAACATCAAGACACATCATAATTAGAATGCAAATCGTTAATGACAAAGGGAGAACTTTAAAAGCAGCGAGAGAAAAAACAGTTAGTTGCCTCCAAGGGAGTTCCCATAAGAATTTCAGCTTGTTTCTGAAACTTTGCAGGCCAAAAAAGAGTAACAGGAAATATTCAAAGCAGTGAAGAACAAGGATCTACAACCAAGATTACTCAGTCTTATGTTTATAGCTGTGCTATTTATAATAGCCAACATTCGGGAACAGCCTAAGTGCTCATCAGTAGATAAGTAGATAAAAAAAGTTGTAGTACATTTACACAATGGAATACTATGCAGTAGTTAAAAGAAGAAACTCTTATGTTTTGCAACAGCAGAGATGGACTTAGAGAAAATTACGCTAACTCAGTTAAGCCAGTCTGTGAAAAAAAATTTATATCACTTATATGTGGGATCTAATGAACATAATAAACTAATGAACAAAATAGTAACAGAATCTTAGATACATAAAACAGAATTACAACTCCCAAAAAAGAAGTGGGACAGGGGGACGGGTTGAAAAATGATGAAGTAATAAACCAAAGAACATTTATACACAACCCATGGATGCAGACAACGATATGGGGATTGGCTGGGGTAGATGGAGGTGGGGAAAGGGAGAAAAAGTGGAAACAACTGTAACAGCATAAACAATGTGAATAAAACTTAAAAAATAAATAAAACCTCAAAGGAAATTTTTGAAAAGCTATTATTTAGAATTGAAAGACAGATAAAGAGCTGCTCAGACAAGAAAAAGCCAAAGGAATTCATCACCATCCAACCAGATGAAATGTTAACGGGTCTTCTTTAAGACAAAGGGAAATAGATAAAATTTATAAATAACAAAATGCTAATAAATAGATATTTATCAATAATTGAGTATAAAATCCAATATAAATGAACCAGCAGAACAGAAACAGACTATTAGATAATGAGAATATTTTGATGGTTGCCAGATGGAAGGGGGGTTGGGGGGATGGGTGAGCAAGGTGAAGGGATTAAGAAGTACAAATTGGTTACAGAATAGTCAAGGGGAAATAAAGTAAAGCATAGAGAATATAGTCAATAATATCCTAAAAACTGTGTATAGTGTCAAATGGGTATGAGATTTATTGGGGTGATCATTTAGTAATACCCATATAATGTGTAATCACTGGGGTAGACACATGAAACTAATAATATTATATGTCAACTGTAACTGAAAAATAAAAAATATATAAAAATTTAAAAATCAACCAACTACGTCTGTAATTCTGCAAAAATAAAAATAAAAGAGTAAACTAAGTTTTAGTGATTTTATTTAGCTTTTGTAATAAGAATCATAAAACAAAAGCAATATGAAACATAAAAGAAGAAGACACACACACACTATGCTTATTTGGAACTGTTCCCCAGTTAAACTTCCATTCTGATTTTGATTTTGTATACCCCCCAAGTGTAACAGGCTTGGAAAAGAATTTTATATTGAAGAGATATTAAGATGTACTTGGTTCTTCTGACACATATCGCTAGCATAATTGCATTTAAAGCATACATAAAAAGTTATTTCTTCTTTTTCAAGTCTAAAGAAAAAAATGCAATTATTAAGGTACATTTTGTATCCCTTAATAAAGTCCCCAAAGACTAATTATGCTTTAACTTTAGTGCTATTCAGATGGCTTTTTGTGTGCCTAGGATGTTTGAAAATATTATCTTCCAAAGTGTGGAGGAATCATTTGGATGACATTGTGAGCTCCTGATGCCAAGCTGGGAAGTTGTCTTCCAAAGGCAGCATCTGGTTTTTTGGCAAATCCATTGATGGTTTTCCTGCACCTCTCGGTGTTATACATCTGGCTGCTTTTAAGGACCTTTTTCTAGTTTGTTGAAACGAAGGACTCTATAAATCACTGAAACACTCTTGTGGTGTTGATTTCAGTCCTAGCTTAGAAACTAAAGCTCCACACATAAGTGTAACAGTCACATCTGTATGCTTATATACTCCCAGGAACATCTGTTTTTGCAAATGCCTGGGACTGCCTGAATGTGTGAGATAAATATGCATATTTGTATTCAATAGAAAAATATTTAAAAGTCATTGATAATATTTGAAAATTTATTCTTTGCACACTCATAAGATAATTAATTGAGAAGTGCCAAACGGAAGTTCTGAATCTGCTATTTCTTCTGGTAAAGCTATTGAGTAGAAAAAAATGTCATGTGATGTGATATAATATTAACACTTTAGCATATTTCTGTATTTTCTGAAAAATACCACATGTGACTAATGATTCTTTAAAATACAGATTTCACAATCAAAAGAGCAGTTAAAAGGCAGAATTATTTTCCCTCTGGGTAATTATAAGTAATGTAATTCACTAATTTCTGACATAATGTTAAATAAGAGGCTCTTTCTAACTAAGATTCATTCATTAGTATGTTTTCTCATTTCTTTTTTGATAGTTATCTCTAGCCAAGTAAAAAAAAAAAAAAAAGGAAATAAAAACCACTCCTCAGGGTGGTTATAACTTATATAACCTGTATTTGTTCAGTATCTTACATTCACAAGAATTTTGTACTTTACAGCATTGATATGAACTTGGGAAACAAAAAAGGAAATGTAGAGAGGATTTAAAACATAACATAGTTAGAAAACAGATATGGTTTAATTGTTATAATATCACAGAAGATATTCTCATTCTTCCTTGATAAATCAGGAAAGTTATAGTAAAGAAGTGCTAATTGATCTGTGTCTGAATACTGATTTGGAGAGTTTAAAATAAAAAGTTTTAATTGAATATTCCAGGAAGTTAGAAAGCCAGTTATAAAGGGAATGAGTTGTGAGTTTATGGTTTCTTAGAGAAACTCAGCATTTCTTTGTTATTTAACTATGTGGCAAACTAAAGGCTGGAACAGTCCTTATTTATTTACTTATTTATTTATTTCTTCTATTTGAATTTTTATGCATCTGAAATCACCAAGGGACTATGGCTCGGCTATGGAGAATGAGGGATTTGTGGAGACACACCATGTAGTTCAAGTTGCTCCAGCTAAAGTCAACCTAAACTAGTCTGCTTCACTAAACATATGAATCAGCATAATAGAGTTTAAAAAATAAAAAAGCCAACCCCATGGAGTTCTGCCAAAATTGTTTGTAAGTTAAGTAAGTGTTTTGTATTGATGTATTATTGTTTGCCTCATGTAGCATGAGTGGGGTAGGAAAGAGGGCAACAGGTGAAAAGGAAACCATTATATGTAAAGATAGGAAATGTTAAAGAAATATTATAAATTCTGGAGAAGAACAACAAGACTGGTATTTAATGATAGGAAAATAGCGACCCATGTTATGCATTTACAAAATTTTCAGTAAGACGGATAGAAGGTAGAAATGACATGGGCAAAGGGATTTTATACCCTTTCATGCAAATCTGTTTCTTGGGAAATAGGAAAATAATATACCTCTTTCATGCAAATCTGTTTCCTGGGAAAGCTGACCAATAAAATTGGTTACACCTACAACAGTAATTTTATAGTATATGATAATATTAAGTATTAAGATTAATGTGAATATGGTTATTTTTAGTAATGATTATGTATATTATTATTAATAAAAATATAGATTTCAAAATGCTTATGTTGTAATATTCCACTTTGGTGGGCAGGTTCTATTTGACAAAGGTAGATAATTAAAGGCAGAGAAACAGTTCTTACTTGGCATATACTGACATGAACTGACTCTGTCATTTTCCAGACCCAGCAGGTACTCATGTTATCTTTTGCAGTCATGGAAATTCACATGGATACTTTAGATATATAGGCCATTCCTATTTCATTTCTTATGGTTCCTGTTATTTTATTTTAGACAGAAATCACAGTGCCTAAAAATTTAGTTTAACTCTTCTGGTATATCTTTCTCCTCCTCACCTGAAATAATTACACTGCTTTGATCAAGTAGGGCAATCATTTTATTTTTTCATTTTGTTTTTATGTTGAATTTTTTATTGACTTTATTGAGGTGACATTAGTTAATTATATAGCTTGCAAGGGTCCAATTTTATGTTACATCATCTGTATATTGTTTTGTGTATTCACCACCCAAAGTCAAATCCTTCCATCCCATTATCCCCGCTTTACCCTCTCTACCTGCCCTCATTCTTTTTCCCTTTGATAATCACCATATTGTTGTCTGTGTGTATGATTTTTTTTTTGCTTAATCCTTTCACCTTTTTAACCTGACACCCACCCACAAACTTCCCCCCCTCTGACAGCTGTCAGCTGATTTCTGTATTTATGAGTCTGTTTCTATCTTATTTGTTACTGTATTTACTTTAGATTCCACAGGTAAGTAAACTCATATGGTATTTGTCTTTCTCTAACTAGCTTATTTCATTTAGCATAATACTGTCCAGGTTCATCCATGCTATTGCAAAAGGTAACATTTTCTTCTTTTTTGTGGCTCAATAGTATTCCATTGTGTAAATGTACCACAATATTCCATTTTTTAATGTACTTTGATAGACCAGCTGAATTGGACACCTCACAAAAGAAGAGTGAAAAACTGATGAAATTTACTTACTGGCTTTGATGATTAGCAATATATTGGTTAATTGTGTAGTATTTGCAGAGAAGTAGAAAGAGTTGGGGCTCTGAAATTTTTTAAAAACTGAGTTTGAAATGCAAATAGTCCTTTAAAGACTATGAAATCATAGCATATTGAAAGGGTTCTAACAGTTCTCCCTAAAATGTACTATATGGATTATTTTGAGCTGAAGACATTCGAAACCCAGTGGTCCCAAGAGAAACTTTACTTCTTCCTTAAAAATTTATATTAAGTGTATGCCCATAATAAAAGTTATTACCAGAAATAACTTTTCTTTATGACCTATTTGTAAGGTAGAGGAAACTTCTATTTACTGATTGTCTGTTCTTCTTGTATGTCTTCCCATGAAGCTCCAAAGTACTTCAACTTATCCTTTAGCTAAGAAAGTCATATATAACTTCATTTTAACTATCTGTCTCTGAACATCTCATATATGTGGGGTCCCCATGCATATGTATTTATTAAATTTCATTATTTTCTCTTGTTAATAAGTTTCATGTTTATTTAATTATTAGACCAGCTGGAAGAACCTATGAATATACAGAAACATTTCTTCCTCCCTCAATATATTAAGCATTCAGACTCTTCATAGACAAAATTAGCATAATTATGCCTTTAATTTTAAGATGTTGCAAGACATAATAATCTGTGCATTAAATTAGTTTCTAAACCATTTCATAAAATATTCAATTTAACAAAAAAATTTCCCTTAAGAAGTATGAAAACTCTAAATATTTGAGACATTGAATTGAAGATGATTATTGTTTTGTAGTGTCTTTTAGTAACATCTGCATTAAAAATCAGTGTATTATTCAATCTAATCAATATAAAATATTATATATATACACTTTATGAGAAAATATTCAAGGTTGTTAGAATGTCTATGCTAATACTATTTAACATGGAGAAAAAGAAAATATTTTGAGATTTTTAATGAAAATGTACAATTAATAAAACTTTAGTAGTATTAAAATTTTAAAATTCTAATTCCCTTTTGTTTTTCTGCTTTATAATTGATCATTTTAAATATTGTTTATAAATAAAAATAGCAAACATCAGACACTTGCTAAGCATTTTACAGATTCAGACTCATATAATCTTTATAGTAACCAATGAGTTAGGTATTATTATTAAATCCTGATTTTGCAGATGAGAAACTTAAGACCACAAAATGTCACATAACTTGCACAAATTCACATAACTAACAAGTATCAGAGCCGGGAAAAAAAACATAACAGGCTAACTATGTGCTAGAAACTTACACTGTGTTACTTACTGATAGATTACAATTAACCACTCCCGAGGCTCTCCATACTATTCTAGGTTAAGGATAATTTGATTTGGATAATACTTGTATATTCAGAATTCTTTTGTATTCAGTGAAAATCTAAAATCTTTGGTGCCAAAAAATTACTTCACTTTTGAAACACACACAGACAAACACCAATGAATGAAACTTTTAATTTAAAAAAAATTCAGCTCTTTATTCTTAAATTTGTGGGTTTTTTTAAACTTATTTATCTTTTAACATATGTTTCCTAATTTTTCAAGAAATAATAATGATTTAATCTTGAATTATTTGTTGTTATGGAGAATATGAAGTGACTGTCTTAGAAAATTATTTAAAAGGTCAAGTAGTTTATGTTTTATTGAATTCCTTGGTGATTTTCTCGATGTGTAGTCATAAATGACCATACACTGTATAATAAACAAATGATAATAAAGTGCTCTCTAAAATACCCTCATAATACATGTGCCAGGATTGTGAAATAGTAAAAATTGAGAAGAGAGTGGCGTTATGCAATCTCATCTCCAAATAATAATAATAATAAAGAAAAATAGAATTGTATTAAAAATGCATATTTTTAGAACCCTATTTCTACAGGGTAAATTTTATAAACCACCTTTTCTTTATGTGAATTATACTTGCTTTCTTCTGTTCAAAAGGAAAAAAAAAACACAAATTCTTCCCTGAGTAACATTTTTAAATCCTCATGGGGAATTTAAACAACAATAAAAGTGTAGAAATACCAAACAACCCTATCTATTATTTTATATTAAGCAGCCTGGAGACAGATATTTTTATAAAAGTTTTTGTTGTTGACGGCATTGTTTTATTTGCTAGCAAAATAATAAAAAATGAGAGGAATATTTTACTGATGCATATAATAGCCTATACTTGGACAAGGCTGTGATTGATTATAGTATGTAAATGTACTCATTTGACACTTCAAAGGTAATATTTTTTTATGTACATGACATCATTAGCTTGAAGATTTTCCAGTCTTCATGACTCAATAAAATTTTTTTTCTTAAATCCATCCATAGTATGGAAGTCAGCTTTTTGTAATTCTGTCATTTTCAGAGTGTGCAGATTTAAATATATTCTAATAGTGTTACAAAAAATGTGTCTCATAGACTGTAAAAGGAATTAACTTTGACACCTGGCAATTGGTAGAATTGTCACCCTCATTGCAAACAGGCCTCTGGCTTCATTCATTTTCAATTTTCTTTAGCAGATACAAGGTTTCATAGATTTATTAAAATAATCTTGCATTTTAGTAGATTACATTCTGTGAATTATTGATTTTAACATGAGAGAAAAAGAAAAGGCTATTTTTGACACCTCCCATGTCTAAATCTAAATATAAAAACATGATTTTCTTTTTACTCTCTGTAATTGTAATACATCACTACTACCCTGTTGAGTAAACCATGTTTCAATGACTAATATTAATTCATAAATATACAATATTTTTTCAGAAATTTTAAATACTAGAACTAAAAATAAACATATAATAATTTATGAATATATTAGTATTTGTTGATTAATCTCAAACTGATATAAAAGGAAAGGCTCACACAGGTAACATTATTAAACTAAATGTGTTCAGATTATATTATATTTTGTCAACAGCTAAGTCACCATCTATGGAGACAAAGTCATAGTAACCCAAAAATGATGTTATTTTTTTTTTTAGTTGATGTCAACTCTGTCTGCAATACTAACTCCAGAAGATTCCTCTAGCCACTCAGTTATTTGACTGTGTGTGAGCACATGTGAACACTTATAATATCTATAATGACACTTATTGAAATTATTTGTTTAGTAACCGGCTATATCCATGCCCACATCTCACACATACACAATATACACTGTTCATGGAACCATGCCGAGCAATCAAGTGATTCTTCTTCAATTTTTCATATCAAACACTAAGCTCAGTGCATGGCACTTCAAAAATGCTTGGTGCACTTATACTTTAAGGAAAAACTCAGCACAACAAGAAGTAGCGTTAAATGTGTAAAAGTGTAAAACTTTAGTCATCAATTCATGAATTTTACAAAGAATTAATGGTGATTCATGCTGTAATAATGGATATGATGCTGCTTATGTCCTTTTAAGTGTGGCTCTTCCATAGAGACCCAAACTTGAAAATAAGATACATGCTATCTTCCCATGTCTGAATAGAGAATACAATTCCTTCCAGAAATGTTAGGTAAAATCAAACCCTGTATTTCATGTTAAAATTTGTAAGAAAAGTTGCAGTCCTAGATATGCTACCCTTTCCTAAAACAGATTTATGCAGTTTATAATGTTTGGATGAAAGATGTATATTTAATTTCTTTGTATATTTTAATTATTATTGATATAACTTATCTGAATAAATAAAGCATCTGGTGCTAGTGGGTGATAGAAAATCAAGAGATCATAATATATATATATATATATATATATATATATATATATATATATATATGCTGAGTAACTATAATTAGAATGAAAACAAGTAGCAATAACTAGAGAAGTGGCACTGCCCTGGTTCACCTGGTATGCAGATGCCAATAGAAGGGCATTAGCAGCCATTTCTTAGAGATCTCACCTACCATGTACCTCACAGTTCAAATCACATGGTTTCTTAGAAAACCATAAATATCTGTAACACCCATGAACAGAAACTCACTGGCACACAGTAAAAATATGTTTTCTTGTATAATCCTTGTGTTGCCTCTTGCTTCTGTTAAGTGATAATCATACCACAAGCATAACTCAGTCATATATAAGTAAATCTCAGTTGAATCCTAAGCTACTTTAATATGTCCATGTTGGTTGTTTCTGGAGGTTTCACAGATGTCTGCCCTCATGAGTTTCTTCTTTAGAGCCACAGAAACAGGCAGCTTTAGTGTACACTTCATGTACACCAATGCCATAGGATGTTTTCCCTTGGCCTTGCTGATGAATTTCTGTTTGGGGCGATAATGCACTTGGGTTCCATGTGCTGAATCTGGTGCTGAAAATGTCCATTGCTGCATTTTACATATCAAGCAGGTATTGCCCAGTGGGTGGTTGCAAAGATAAAAGTTAGTGTGGATAATCTGACCCCCTGGTCTCTGTCAGGACAGCAAACAGTCTCTCTGTAATGGGCCAATTAACTCTGTATGTAGTTCTATGCTTTTGTCCCTTTTGTTTATCTTTTTTATCGTGGGAAATCCTAGCATTGAGTTACCCATTACCAGGAAAATGTGTCACAAAATAGTAGTTTAATTGGACTGTTAGCCATTGTCAGCTCTGAGGTTGAGAATTTGTTCATATACATTTCAGAGATATTTTAATATGATATAATACTTCATTTGTCTTATGATATTTATTTGTGTTGGTTTTCTCTTTGCCTTTCTACATATGTATATGTGGAGGGGCCAGATATTCTATGTTGCTTTAAAGAAAAATAAAGTTGTCCTTCTAATGTCACATGTATAACCATTGTCCTTAAATTCCTGTTATCAGTCTTTTAATAGTTTTGAAAATTAATAAATCATAAGAATTTGTTAAATGTAGCAATTGTAGTGTTATATAATTCAAATAAATTTTGTGTCAAAAGGGAGGGAAATTTATAGAATTTTCTAAAACTGAAATTTTTTTTTGTAAAACTTGAGAACAATTTTATTTGTGTAACAAATGTGAAACTAAATATCTGTTTGAATGAGAACACAGGTGGAATAGAAAGGATTACTTTTGTATTGACTCAAGTATTTTTTAACAACTGTATTGAGATATAATCAACATACTATACAATTCATCCATTTATAGTATAAAAGTAAATGGCTTTTAGTGTATTCTCAGAATTGCATCTACCACACAATCAATTTTGGAACATTTTTGCTATCCTCTTCCCCACCAAAAAACCTGTATCCTTTATCTCTTACCCTCTAATTCCGCTACTGTACCAGTCATGGACAATCACTAATCTCATTTCTGCGTCTATAACTCTGCCAACCCCCAACAGTCCACTTAACGGAGCTATACAATGTACGGACCTTAGTGATTAGATGCTTGCACTCTACAGAAAGCTTTTGTTCATCCGTGTCGTAGCATTCCTTTCTATTGCCAACTATTTTTTATTGTTATTCTATTACAGTTGTCCCAGTTTTCCCCCATTGCTCTCATTGCCCAGCCCATCCCCAGCTCCCACAGTTAATCTCCACCCTGTTGCCCATGTCCATGGTGTTTATCTTTCGTTGCCTGGCTTATTTCACTTAGTATAATAGTCTATAGTCCCATCCATGCAGTCACGAAAAGTGGAAGTTCCTTCTTTCTTTCTGCTGCATAGTATTCCATTGTGTAAATGTACCCCAGTTTTTTGATCTACAGTACTCATTTACTGATGAGCACTTAGTCTGTTTCCAGCACTTGACTATTGTAAATAGCACTGCTATGAACATATGTGTGCATAGGTTCTTCTGAAGTGCTGTTTCAGGATTCTTACGGTATAATCCCAGCAGTGGAATCACTGGATATAACATATTTGATTCATCAGTTGATGAAAATTTAAGTTGTTTCTATATTTGGCTATTATGAATAGGGTGTTATGAACAGTAATGTACAAATTTTTGTGGGCATAATTTTCAGTTATTCTAGGTACATGCATAAGAGTGGAATTGTTATACGTTATGATAACTTTGTTTAATCATCCAAGCAACACCTGGACTGTTTTTTAAAGTGTCCACACTGTTTTTCTTCAATTAACATATGAAGATTTCGGTTTCTTTACATCCTTGTCAACTTTTGTTATTATCTATTTTTGACTATAGCTATCCTAGTGTGTATGAAGTAATATCTCACTGTAGACTCATTGAAGACTGGAGCCCTTTGACATCTCAAAATATCAAGAGTTTCAGAAATCTTAACAGAAATACATTCAAATTGACCCAGTCAGTAATACGGGGAAAGTTTTGCTTCACAACAACATGGTGATAGCAAACTTTAAACTTTAGTGATTGACTAGAAGCACAATAAGATTAGGTGAGTATTATAGAGAACAGCATATAATGTAATAAATCTAAAATCTCAAGTAGTAACTTGTTTAATAAGAGTGTATGAATTTCTTCTGCTTTGTAAGTATAAAATATTTTCCAGACAAAATGATAGGTACACATTTCTCCATCTCCAAATAGTCATATCTTAACTTTAAAATAATTCCTATTCTGAAAGGCAAATAAAGCAGATTCGTATATTTCCACAGAAAAAAAGGTTAACTTCTTGCTTTGAAAAATACTGGCCCTTTGAAACATTTTCAAGCCATTGACAGATTTCTATCTAAAAAAAAGTATATATTTACATGTATATATTGTGTGTATGTGTGTGTGTGTGTGTGTGTATCAGTTGATTAAACGGCAATCGTTGCTAACTTACCAGATGAGAAACAAACCAATATATATTTATTTTTTCAAGTCAGGCAAAGAGTAGAAGAAACTGCTTGAAAAGCCTAATTTTAAACAAAATTTGAAAAGTTTTTCTTTTTTAACTTTAGAGACAAAGAGATATTAATTTGCTGTTCTATGTGTACATTCACTGGTTGATTTTTATATGTGCCCTAACCGGGAATTAACCTACAACCTTGGTGTATTGGGATAAACTTCTTAGCAACTGAACTACCCAGTGGGGGCTAAAATTTGAAAAGATTTTAAGAATTGGTACACAGAACCAAACATATAAAATTGTAGTTTTCTTGAAGTAGTAAATTCATGGTGGTAAGTGAATGTTCATATAAAATATGCTGAAAAAGTGTATTTCACAGTGGAATCTGTAAAGTTACTAATTATGTTGTCTATATTTGTCAACTATGTTGTACTCATATAATAAAGCGGTGTTTTTATCATTTTAAATGCTGATATTTATATAAAGCATATTGAAATAATAACAGAAAGTTTTTAAATAAGAAAGTAGTACTTGAGCATATTTTTGGTCTTTAAGAATATTTTTTGTGTTTTTGTCATTCTCAGTTACATTTTAATGAATATTCTTCAACTCTAGAAAAGCCAGTCTGTCTAGTATTGAATTAAATAATAAAATTATTAGTATCAGATCCCATATATAAAAAATAAACATAATACTTTTGAAACTAAAATAAACGGCCTAGAATCTACTAAAACTTAAGGTTTGTTAATTGCTATTGCATCTGCTTCTAATTCTGTCATTCTAAGCCATTTGCATACATTATAATTTTTAAAGATCTTTTAGTAACTTTGCATTTTAAGTTTATATTTTTTTAATGTAAGGAAAGCTTTACTATGTCAATTCTTTTTGTTATTGTTCTTTTTCAGAATGATAAATATTTAAGATATCTTAACAATTTTGATCATCTTCAGATGTTCATTTATAGCATCAAATTTTCCTCCTTCCTCTTACTCAAGGAGAGATCTGAAAAATAAAGCATGTTTGGTATTGTTTATATATTAATTGAATCAACCAATATATAAACTCACTGAAATAAGTCATCATTATTTTACTTAATAATGGCCCCAAAGAGTAAGAGCAGTGATGCTGGCAATTGGAATATGCCAAAGACGAGCCCTAAAGTGCTTTCTTTAGGTTAAAAGATGAAAGAAAGGTCTTAACTTGAAAGAAAAAAAAATGTGTATGCTGAGGTTGCTAAGAACTGTGGTAAGAATGATTCTACCTCTAAAATTGTGAAGAAGGATGAGTCTAGTACAATGAGATATTTTGAGAGAGAATAGACCACATTTATATGACTTTTATTTTACTGAATTATTATAATTATTCTATTTTGTTATTAGTTATTGATATTAATCTCTTACTGTGTCTAATTTATAAATTAAACTTTGTCATACATATGTATGTATAGGGAACACATAGCATATATAGTTTTCAGTACTATCTACAAAATCAGGTATACACTTGAATGTATCCCATGTGGATAAGGGGGAGGTACTTGATACTGTTTAGCTTAAATGTCTTTTTAGCATAGCATCATTTCTCAATTAAACCTTGCAACCCATTTTGCTAGTTTTGTTATAGCTCTTCTTTAAATAATTCTTTAATTATCTTTCTGTAATACAATCTATGCAATTTCTGTGTCTATAAATTATGAGTCAACATTTGCATGTCCATCTCTTTTATTTAGTGTATCTAACCAGCAATCAAGCTGTTTATTTTGTTTCCTAAGTATAACCAGTCTTTTACATTTTTCTTGCATGGCAATCTGTTATAGCCCACCAGTGGTTCTCAGCATGAACTTTGTCCCTTCTATAAAGCATGCTACCAGTGGAGCAAAAATAATTGTTAAAAAGCAAAACTAATTATGTGATTTTCTTACTCAAATTCCTTCATTTTGTTCTCATTCATCTTTGCATAAAGGACAATATACTGTACATGGCCTATGTTCTCCTATATAATGTGAATACTTTTCATCCTCTTACCCCAATATGTACTGGTGCCTCTTCTCCACCCGTGCTTCACACAAAGACTTTGCATTAGTTTCCCTTTTGCTTCATAATTTGCATATACATACTTGGAATAGCCTCATATCTCTCCGTTTTATGTTTCTAGCTCAATTATATATTTTTTAATGTAGCCTTAGAACAAAAAGAAACTCTCTCTTCAGTGTACTCACTACCCAGTATATATCTTAGTTTATATTTATTTTATTGTCTAATATCTATCGGCTACACCAGACTCTTTTTCTGTAAGTACAATGAATTTTTTAAATACCTACAGTTTTATAGCAGCTATTTGAATGAATAAGGAAGAAAAGAAATTAATGCTTTATTCATTCAAATATTGAAATTTGATGCAGATATTGATTAATTTTTAAACAGTAACTTGGGAGAAAGTTTTGTTTTGTTTTTTTTTAAATCTCAGTATCACACATTTGTGGGAAAATAAAATCCCACAAACAATGGCTATAACAACATAAGATGGAAGGAAAATTGTAAGCAGGTACTGATACAGTAATTGTGAGGTATCTGCTACTTGTCATAGAAACTGTCTGGAGTTTACAGTACAGCTCTATATAAAATTGCAGTTTAAAGAGTGGTTATTTTAGCTTTGTTGAGTAGTGATTTTATACTGTTCAGAGTTTACACTCAGAATTCTCCATACTACCATAAATAAATGAGTAAATGACTTGTAAAAAACACCCTATATACATTATTTTCAAAAATGGATGAAATTTCAAAGTACTACCTTCTACAAACACACACACACACACACACACACACACACACACACCATGAAGCAAGGATGTTTTAGTCAAATTATTTCACTGTATAAATTACATAATTTAGCCCCCGTGGATAGCTGTTCTGAGATTTTTGTTTTCCTTACGGCTTATGTGTTTTTGGAAATTTTGCTTGTTGTAGAAAATTTGAAAAAAGTCCTCATTATGCAAGATTTATAGCTCATATAAGGGACACCTACTGTTTTAAGGGGAACACGGGATTTATAAATTTGCCACAAAGGAAGAGCTGTCTGAAAGATTTAATGGGACTGGGATTTGAGCAAAAGATATTTGTTCTGTTTCTTTTCTTTTTCTGACACAGTTTTGTTGTCATCAATTTAATTATTAAGTGTCATGGTGGCATGGAGTCCCAGTAAAAACATTTTACTCACACCTTGTGAATGCACCTGGTTTGCAGTCTAAATAAAAAGTGTAAAATGTTGGGCATTTTGCCTGATGTTTATCTCCCCCTGTCAATTTTTAGTACTTGAAGAAGATGCACAGCTTTTCTCACTTATGAAATGTACTTCCTGTTTTTCTTTCTTTTTTGGTTGCACATGTATATTTAATAAGACTTTTACATAGGATGCTAAGATCACTTCATATTTCACAGAAGGACTTAAAACATGGAATGTTTTGTTTGTTTAGCCCTAAAGACACATTTCATTTTTTCCCCTTTTTATTGAATCTATTGGCGTGACATTGGTCAACAAAATGATACAGATTTCAGGCACACAATTCTACCACACCATCTGTACACTGTATTGAAACATGGACTTTCTATTAATATTCATACTATAGCACAGACAAACCTAACTCCTAAATAAATGCATTACAATTTGTTTAGAATTTAAGACTTAATGGCAATAATGGGAGGGAAAAGTGTAATTTTTTAAAAATAAATGAATGAAAAATAAGCTCAAGAAATAGTCAATAAAATTTAATATGGCCTCATGAGCCCTGAAGGAGAGTGTATTTGATTCAGAGGGGTGATTGCTACATCCAGATAATCTCCTACCTGAAACGTCGGTGACTTCAGGGTCATTGACTCATTGGTCTCCATTCTCCTGAATACGGTGCTGCCAGTCTCCTTTACTCAATAGCTAGGTCTATTAATATCCGTAAAAACAATTGCATAATTGAAGAGTGTGTTCTTTCTAACTTCTGGGTAGGCTTCTTTTAATAAACTAGTTAGATATTTCAGGGCTGTATCCATCTTTCCTACATTTGGCATCTCTGAAATTGGAACGCCTCTTGGAACAAATGGAACAGGAAAGCATTTTCATGAAAATGTGGAGGGTTTTCCCAGGTGCGGATCCGCAGCTTGCTGGACCGCAAGTTCCTGAGGAAGAACCTGTTGATGCAGCGGTGTTGCCCATTGTTGGTGGTGAAGTTCAGGAGCAATGGACACGCGTTTTCCTGGTCTTCTTGTTTTAGAAGTCACTGATACATTATAGTATATACTTTTCTGGCCATTCGTCTATTTTGTATTTACTTGCATAGAGGAATTTTACTAAATGAATCAAAAGATGATATGTAGCTCTGTTAAGTAATCTCTCAATGTCCCAAATGTGTATGATAATAAAATTGGAAAGCCCTGAGCATTACTTTACAGTACATGGTCAGCATAATTGGCTTTAATTAGATTAAAGCTATTGAGTAATTTAGAATCTAGTTCCAATTAACCACAAATGTATACCTTGTTGAGACTTTTATTGAGTATGCAGTAAACATACTGAAAGGCTAAAATTATTTATTTTCTTAAAATTTGATTTTAAGAAGAAATTTTCAGCTCTTTACAAGAAAAGCATGCTTCATAAACCAGCTCACTGCTTAGTTGTATTTTAAAATAATTTTTGCTTTGTTGTTTAGTAATATTTTTGGAATTAGTACATACACATATGTGCTATTAAAGGGTAAGGTTATTTTTATTCAAGACCTATCTATTAAGTATAGGCATAATGTTACATATGCTATACATTTATTATTACCAGTCATCCATCAGGCTGCAGAGCATCTTCTCTTTACAAACAGTATCCAC